>NW_025747315.1:22500-32500 GCF_021184085.1 Oncorhynchus gorbuscha
AGTGTGATGTGTTTGTTCTTCTGTCATCACCTCTATTTTACAGTCTTCTATTTTGAACCACAGTGTTCCTGTAGACTATGTTCTCTCTGTGTTCCTCTAGACTGTTCTCTCAGTGTTCCTGTAGTCTATGTTCCTTCTGACTATCTCTCTCAGTGTTCCTGTAGACTATGTTCTCTCAGTGTTCCTGTCTAGACTATGTTCTCTCAGTGTTCCTCAGTGTTCCTGTTCTCTCTGCTCTATGTTCTCAGTGTTCCTATGTTCTCTCAGTGTTCCTACTGTTCTCTCAGTGTTCTGTAGTCTGTAGACTATGTTCTCTCAGTGTTCCTGTAGACTATGTCTCTCTCTGTTCTCTGTGTTCCTGTCTCTATGTTCTCCTCCAGACTGTTCTCTCAGTGTTCCTGTATGTCTATGTTCTCTCAGTGTTCCTGTAGACTATGTTCTCTCTGTCCTCTCTCAGTGTTCCTGTAGACTCTGTTCTCTCAGTGTTCCTGTCTCTCAGTGTTCCTGTAGACTGTTCTCCCAGTGTTCCTGTAGACTATGTTCTCTCCTGTAGACTATGTGTTCCTGTAGACTATGTTCTCCCAGTGTTCTCTCTCTCCCAGTGTTCCTGTAGACTATGTTCTCCCAGTGTTCCTTCTCTCAGTGTTCCTCTAGACTATGTTCTCTCAGTGTTCCTGTAGACTATGTTCTCTCTCTCAGTGTTCCTGTCTCCCTGTGTCTCTCTCTGTCTCTCTCAGTGTTCCTTCTCTCTCAGTGTTCCTGTCTCTTCTATGTTCTCTGTGTTCATGTTCTCCCAGTGTAGACTATGTTCCAGTGTTCCTGTAGACTAGTTCTCTCAGTGTTCCTTAGACTATGTTCTCAGTGTTCCTGTAGACTGTTCTCTCAGTGTTCCTGTAGACTGTTCTCTCAGTGTTCCTGTAGACTATGTAGACTATGTTCTCAGTGTTCCTGTAGACTGTTCTCTCTGTTCTCTCTCTCTCAGTGTTCCTCTATGTTCTCTGTGTTCCTGTAGACTATGTTCTCCCAGTGTTCCTGTAGACTGTCTCTATGTCTCTCTGTTCTCTCTGTCTCTCTCCAGTGTTCCTCTAGACTATGTTCTCTCAGTGTTCCTGTAGACTATGTTCTCCCAGTGTTCCTGACTATGTTCTACACTGTTCTCCAGTGTTCCTGTCTATGTTCTCAGTGTTCCTCTATGTTCTCCCAGTGTTCCTGTGTTCTCTGTTCCTGTGACTATGTTCTGAGTTTGCTCCCCCCTCTCTCTGTCTCTAGCGTTCAAAGCTGCCCTTCTCTTTGTGTGCTTTTGTAAAACTCAATCTGTTCGTTCCTCACTTCAAAACAAGCTATCTCTACAAGTCCTTTTTACTCTCTGTGTTCAAAAGCATCCTGCGCCTCAGAGAGCGGTGTCTCTGGGGAGAGAGTCAGACTCAAAGTAATACTCACTGGGCCTGAGAGAGTCTCTGAGCCCTTTTAACTGGAGGAGAGGTCACAACATCAATGTCTCCGGAGGAGATTAGAATTGAAAGGCCACAGGAGACTGAAAGAGAGGGAGGGAGGGATAGAGAGAGAGAGGGAGGGAGTGGGAGACAGAGAGGGAGGGAGAGAGAGAGAGAGGGAGGGAGTGGGAGACAGAGAGGGAGATTAGGAGGGGGAGACAGAGAGGAGGGAGAGAGGGAGGGAGGAGACAGAGAGGCAGAGAGAGGGAGGGGAGAGGGAGAGAGGGAGGCAGAGAGAGAGACAGGGAGGGAGGGAGGGACAGAGGGAGGAGGGAGGGAGGGAGGGAGGGAGGGACAGAGAGAGGGAGGAGGGAGGGAGGAGACAGGAGAGAGGGTGGGAGGAGAGAGACAGGGAGGACAGAAGAGACAGAGAGGCAGAGAGAGGGAGGGGGAGAGAGGGAGTGGGAGACAGAGAGAGGGAGGAGTGGGAGGAGACAGAGAGAGGAAGGGAGGGGAGACGGAAGACAGAGCAGAGAGGCAGAGAGAGAGGGAGGGAGAGAGGGAGGGAGAGACAGAGAGAGGGAGGGAGGGAGTGGGGAGAGAGAGAGAGAGGGAGAGAGGGTCAGTGGGAGACGGAGAGAGAGGCAGAGAGAGAGGCAAGAGAGAGAGAGCAGGGGAGGGAGAGAGGGAGGGAGAGACAGAGAGAGGGAGGGAGATTGGAGGTGGGAGAGAGAGAGAGAGGGAGAGAGTGGGAGATGGGAGAGAGGAGAGAGAGGCAGAGAGAGGGAGAGGGGGAGGAGAGGGAGAGGGAGGGAGAGAGGGAGGGAGAGACAGAGTGAGAGGCAGGAGGGAGGGAGTGGAGAGAGAGAGAGACGGGAGAGAGGGAGTGGGAGACAGAGAGAGAGGCAGAGAGAGAGGCAGAGAGAGAGGGATTGGGGAGAGAGGGAGGAGAGAGGGATCAGGAGACAGAGAGGGAGGGTGGGAGAGAGGGAGGGAGAGAGGGAGTGAGAGGCAGAGAGAGAGGGAGGGAGAGAGGGAGTGGGAGACAGAGAGAGAGGGAGGGAGGGAGAGAGGGAGGGGACACAGACAGAGAGGCAGAGAGAGAGGGAGGGAGAGAGGGAGTGGGAGACAGAGAGAGGCAGAGGGAGGGAGGGAGGGAGGGAGAGACAGAGAGAGAGGGAGGGAGATCAGAGGGAGGGGAGAGACAGAGACAGAGAGGCAGAGAGAGAGAGGGAGGGAGAGAGGGAGTGGAGAGACAGAGAGGGAGAGTGGGAGAGTGGAGGGAGAGGAGTGGGAGAGAGAGACTAGTTCTCTCAGGCAGAGAGGGAGTGGGAGACTAGTTCTCTCAGTGGAGAGGCAGAGAGAGAGTTCTCTCAGTGAGAGATGGGAGGGAGAGATGGGAGTGAGAGTTCTCTCAGACAGAGAGAGGGAGGGGGAGGGAGTGGGAGACTAGAGAGAGAGGATGGGAGTAGACTAGGGAGTGGGAGACAGGAGAGAGAGGCAGAGAGATGGGAGTGTTCAGAGAGAGTTCTCTGGGGAGGGAGAGAGGGAGGGAGAGACAGAGAGAGGGGAGGGAGGGAGTGGGAGAGAGAGAGAGAGGGAGAGAGAGGAGTGGGAGATGGAGGGAGATTAGGAGAGAGAGACAGAGGCAGAGAGAGAGGGAGGGAGAGAGGGAGGGAGAGGAGGGACTCCCAGAGAGGAGGGTTGGGAGAGAGGGAGGGAGAGAGGGAGTGAGAGGCAGAGAGAGAGAGAGGGAGGGAGAGAGGAGTGGGAGAGCAGAGAGGAGAGGGAGGGAGGGGAGAGAGGGAGACAAGAGGAGAGGCAGAGAGAGAGGAGGGAGGACAGAGAGACAGGGAGGGAGGGAGAGAGAGGGAGGGAGACAGAGAGAGGAGAGGGAGGGAGAGAGGGAGACAGAGGGAGGCAGAGAGAGAGGGAGGGAGAGAGGGAGGGGAGACAGAGAGAGAGGTGGGAGGGAGAGAGGGAGGGGAGACAGAGAGAGAGGCAGAGAGAGAGGGAGGGAGAGAGGAGTGGGAGACAGAGAGAGATGGAGGGAGAGAGGGAGACAGGGAGACAGAGGGAGAGAGGGAGGGTTGGAGAGAGAGGAGGGAGAGAGGGAGTGAGAGAGGAGGGTTGGAGAGGGAGGGGGAGACAGAGAGAGAGGGAGGGAGGAGGAGGGAGGGGAGACAGAGAGAGCGGGAGGGAGGGAGAGAGGGGAGGGAGAGAGGGAGGAGAGAGGAGGAGAGAGGGAGTGGGAGACAGAGACAGAGAGAGCGGGAGGGAGGGAGAGAGGGAGTGGGAGACAGAGAGAGGGAGGGAGAGAGGGAGTGGGAGACAGAGACAGAGAGAGCGGGAGGGAGGGAGAGAGGGAGTGGGAGACAGAGACAGAGAGCGGGAGGGAGGGAGAGGGAGGGGAGGGAGAGAGGGAGGAGCAGAGGGGGAGGAGCAGAGGGAGTGGGAGACAGCGAGACAGAGAGAGCGGGAGGGAGGGAGAGAGGGAGTGAGAGAGGGAGTGAGAGAGGGAGATGGGACACAGTGAGACAGGCAGAACAGAATGGTGTTTTGTTTAGCCAAGTGTAAACCTGAAGGAAACCTTGATATCATCCTCTCCAGCCTCACTGGGGTGACGGCTTCTTTCACACAGATCTGGACATTTATTAAGGAGAACTGAGGAGCAGAGGGAGGAACAGAGGGAGGAACAGAGGGAGGAGCAGAGGGGGAACAGAGGGGGAAACAGGGAGGAACAGAGGGGGAACAGAGGGGGAACAGAGGGGGAACAGAGGGAGGAACAGAGGGAGGAACAGAGGGAGGAACAGAGGGGGAAGAGAGGGAGGAACAGAGAGGGGAGGAACAGAGGGGGAACAGAGAGGGGAACAGAGGGGGAACAGAGGGAGGAACAGAGGGGGAACAGAGAGGGAGGGAACAGAGGGGGAACAGAGGGGGAACAGAGGGGGAACAGAGGGAGTGGGAACAGAGGGGGAACAGAGGGGGGAACAGGAGGGGGAACAGAGGGAGGGAACAGAGGGGGAGACAGAGGGAGGAACAGAGGGGGGAACAGTGGGGGGGAACAGAGAGGGGGAACAGAGGGAGGAAAGAGAGGGAGGAGCAGAGGGGGAGCAGAGGGGGAACAGAGGGAGGAACAGAGGGAGGAGCAGAGGGGGGAGCAGAGGGAGGAACAGAGGGAGGAGCAGAGGGAGGAGCAGAGTGGAGGAGCAGATGGGGGAGCAGAGGGAGGAGCAGAGGGGGAGAGGCAGAGAGAGGAGAACTGAGGAGCAGAGGGGAGGGGAACAGAGGGAGGAACAGAGGGGGGAACAGAGGGGGAACAGAGGGGGAACAGAGGGGGGGAGCAGAGGGGGGAACAGAGGGGGGAACAGAGGGAGGAACAGAGGGAGGGACAGAGGGAGGAACAGAGGGAGGAACAGGGGAGGACAGAGGGGGACAGAGGGGGAACAGAGGGGGCAGAGGGGGAACAGAGGGAACAGAGACAGGGGAGCAGAGGGGGAACAGAGGGAGGAACAGAGGGAGGAGCAGAGGGAGGAACAGAGGGAGGGGAACAGAGGGGGAACAGAGGGGGGAACAGAGGGGGAACAGAGGGAACAGAGGGAGCGGGAACAGAGGGGGGAACAGAGGGGGAACAGAGGGAGGAACAGAGGGGGGAGCAGAGGGGGGAGCAGAGGGGGAACAGAGGGAGGAACAGAGGGAGGAGCAGAGGGAGGAACAGAGGGGAGGGAGGGGAACAGAGGGGGAACAGAGGGGGAACAGAGGGGGAACAGAGGGGGAACAGAGGGAGGAACAGAGGGAGGAACAGAGGGGGAACAGAGGGGGAACAGAGGGGAACAGAGGGGGAACAGAGGGGGAACAGAGGGGGAACAGAGGGAGGAGCAGAGGGGGAGCAGAGGAGGAGCAGAGGGGGAACAGAGGGGGAACAGAGGGGGCAGAGGGGAGCAGAGGGAGGAGCAGAGGGGGAGCAGAGGGGGAGCAGAGGGAGGAGCAGAGGAGGGAGCAGAGGGGGAACAGAGGGGGGAACAGAGGGAGGAACAGGAACAGAGGGGGAACAGAGGGGGGAACAGAGGGGGAGCAGAGGGGGGAACAGAGGGGGAGCAGAGGGGAGCAGAGGGGGAACAGAGGGGGAGCAGAGGGGAGGAGCAGAGGGGGAACAGAGGGGGAGCAGAGGGGGAGCAGAGGGGGAGCAGAGGGAGGAGCAGAGGGGGAACAGAGGGGGAGCAGAGGGGGAACAGAGGGGGGAGCAGAGGGGGGAACAGAGGGGGAACAGAGGGGGAACAGAGGGGGGAACAGAGGGGGGAACAGAGGGGGGAACAGAGGGGGAACAGAGGGGGAGCAGAGGGGGGAACAGAGGGGGAACAGAGGGGGAGCAGAGGGGAGGGGGAGGAGCAGAGGGGGAAGCAGAGGGGGAGACAGAGGGGGGAGCATGGCAAGGAGCAGAGGGGGAGCAGAGGGAGGAGCAAGGGGGAGCAGAGTGGTTTTAATGACAGAGGGGGAACAGAGACTTTATCATGCAGAGGGGAACAGAGTCCATTTAAAAACAGACTTGGAGGAGCAGAGGGAGGAGCAGATGTTACTGGAGCAGAGGGGGATCTGTTCCAGGAGCAGAGGGGTGCAGAAGGCAGAGGGGGGCCCAGAGGGTAGGAGTCAGAGGGGGAGATAGACAGATGTGGGGAGCAGAGGGGGAACAGGGGGAACAGAGGGAGGAGACAGAGGGGGAGCAGGGGGGAAGGCAGAGGGCCCACTGAGGTAGGAGTCACTATGGAGATAGATAGATGTGTTGAAGGCAGAGGGGGGCCCAGAGGTGGAGCAGAGTCACATGGAGGGGGATAGAGGGGTTGATCAGAGGCAGAGGGGGAACAGAGGGGGAACAGAGGGGGAACAGAGGGGGAGCAGAGGGGGAACAGAGGGGGGAACAAGGGGGGGCTGGGGGAGCAGAGGGGGAACTGAGTCAGAGGGGAGATAGATAGATGTGTTCAGAGGCGGAGTTGTCCTTAACAGCTGGTGGTGACTAGAGTCACTATGGATATTAGATAGATGTGTTGAAGGCTGATGACCCAGTAGGATGTTACTGAGTCACTATGGAGATAGATAGATAGATCATGTGTTGAAGGCTGATGGCCCACTGGTGTACTGAGTCACTATGGGAGATAGATAGATGTGTTGAAGGCTGATGGCCCACTGGTGTACTGAGTCACTATGGAGATAGAGGGGGATAGATGTGTTGAAGGCTGATGGCCCAGTGGTGTACTGAGTCACTATGGAGATAGATAGATAGATGTGTTGAAGGCTGATGGCCCACTGGTGTACTGAGTCACTATGGAGATAGATAGATGTGTTGAAGGCTGATGGCCCACTGGTGTACTGAGTCACTATGGAGATAGATAGATGTGTTGAAGGCTGATGGCCCACTGGTGTACTGAGTCACTATGGAGATAGATAGATGTGTTGAAGGCTGATGGCCCAGTGGTGTACTGAGTCACTATGGAGATAGATAGATGTGTTGAAGGCTGATGGCCCACTGGTGTACTGAGTCACTATGGAGATAGATAGATGTGTTGAAGGCTGATGGCCCACTGGTGTACTGAGTCACTATGGAGATAGATAGATGTGTTGAAGGCTGATGGCCCAGTGGTGTACTGAGTCACTATGGAGATAGATAGATGTGTTGAAGGCTGATGGCCCACTGGTGTACTGAGTCACTATGGAGATAGATAGATGTGTTGAAGGCTGATGGCCCACTGGTGTACTGAGTCACTATGGAGATAGATAGATGTGTTGAAGGCTGATGGCCCACTGGTGTACTGAGTCACTATGGAGATAGATAGATAGATGTGTTGAAGGCTGATGGCCCACTGGTGTACTGAGTCACTATGGAGATAGATAGATGTGTTGAAGGCTGATGGCCCACTGGTGTACTGAGTCACTATGGAGATAGATAGATAGATGTGTTGAAGGCTGATGGCCCAGTGGTGTACTGAGTCACTATGGAGATAGATAGATGTGTTGAAGGCTGATGGCCCACTGGTGTACTGAGTCACTATGGAGATAGATAGATGTGTTGAAGGCTGATGGCCCACTGGTGTACTGAGTCACTATGGAGATAGATAGATGTGTTGAAGGCTGATGGCCCACTGGTGTACTGAGTCACTATGGAGATAGATAGATGTGTTGAAGGCTGATAGATAGATAGATAGATAGATAGATAGATAGATAGATAGATAGATAGATAGATAGATAGATAGATAGATAGATAGATAGATAGATAGATAGATAGATAGATAGATAGATAGATAGATAGATAGATAGATAGATAGATGTGTTGAAGGCTGATAGATAGATAGATAGAGATAGATAGATAGATAGATAGATAGATAGATAGATAGATAGATAGATAGATAGATAGATAGATGTGTTGAAGGATGATAGATAGATAGATAGATAGATAGATAGATAGATGTGTTGAAGGCTGATAGATAGATAGATAGATAGATAGATAGATAGATAGATAGAAGATAGATAGATAGATAGCCCAGATAGATAGATAGATAGATAGATGTGTTGAAGGCTGATGGATAGATAGATAGATAGATAGATAGATAGATAGATAGATAGATAGATAGATAGATAGATAGATAGATAGATAGATAGATAGATAGATAGATAGATAGATAGATAGATAGATAGATAGATAGATAGATAGATAGATAGATAGATAGATAGATAGATAGATAGATAGATGTGTTGAAGGCTGATAGATAGATAGATAGATAGATAGATAGATAGATAGATAGATAGATAGATAGATAGATAGATAGATAGATAGATAGATAGATAGATAGATAGATAGACCTGGTGGCCTCACGGCTGAAATGACCTGGTGGCCTCACGGCTGGAAATGACCTAGTGGCCTCACGGCTGAAATGACCTGGTGGCCTCCTGGCTGAAATGACCTGGTGGCCTCACGGCTGAAATGACCTGGTGGCCTCACGGCTGGAATGACCTAGTGGCCTCACGGCTGGAAATGACCTGGTGGCCTCCTGGCTGGAATGACCTGGTGGCCTCATGGCTGGAAATGACCTGGTGGCCTCACGGCTGGAAATGACCTAGTGGCCTCCTGGCTGGAAATGACCTGGTGGCCTCATGGCTGAAATGACCTGGTGGCCTCATGGCTGGAAATGACCTGGTGGCCTCATGGCTGGAAATGACCTAGTGGCCTCACGGCTGGAAATGACCTAGTGGCCTCATGGCTGGAAATGACCTAGTGGCCTCATGGCTGGAAATGACCTAGTGGCCTCATGGCTGGAAATGACCTGGTGGCCTCATGGCTGGAATGACCTGGTGGCCTCATGGCTGGAATGACCTAGTGGCCTCACGGCTGGAAATGACCTAGTGGCCTCATGGCTGAAATGACCTGGTGGCCTCATGGCTGGAAATGACCTGGTGGCCTCATGGCTGGAAATGACCTAGTGGCCTCACGGCTGGAAATGACCTAGTGGCCTCATGGCTGGAAATGACCTAGTGGCCTCATGGCTGGAAATGACCTAGTGGCCTCATGGCTGGAAATGACCTGGTGGCCTCATGGCTGGAAATGACCTGGTGGCCTCATGGCTGGAATGACCTGGTGGCCTCATGGCTGGAAATGACCTGGTGGCCTCCTGGCTGGAAATGACCTGGTGGCCTCCTGGCTGGAAATGACCTGGTGGCCTCCTGGCTGGAATGACCTGGTGGCCTCCTGGCTGGAAATGACCTGGTGGCCTCCTGGCTGGAAATGACCTGGTGGCCTCCTGGCTGGAAATGACCTGGTGGCCTCCTGGCTGGAAATGACCTGGTGGCCTCCTGGCTGGAAATGACCTGGTGGCCTCCTGGCTGGAAATGACCTGGTGGCCTCCTGGCTGGAATGACCTGGTGGCCTCACGGCTGGAAATGACCTGGTGGCCTCACAGCTGAAATGACCTGGTGGCCTCCTGGCTGGAAATGACCTGGTGGCCTCCTGGCTGGAATGACCTGGTGGCCTCATGGCTGGAAATGACCTGGTGGCCTCACGGCTGAAATGACCTGGTGGCCTCACGGCTGGAAATGACCTAGTGGCCTCCTGGCTGGAAATGACCTGGTGGCCTCCTGGCTGGAAATGACCTGGTGGCCTCCTGGCTGGAAATGACCTAGTGAAATGACCTGGTGGCCTCCTGGCTGGAAATGACCTGGTGGCCTCATGGCTGGAAATGACCTGGTGGCCTCACGGCTGGAAATGACCTAGTGAAATGACCTGGTGGCCTCCTGGCTGGAATGACCTGGTGGCCTCATGGCTGGAAATGACCTGGTGGCCTCACGGCTGGAAATGACCTAGTGAAATGACCTGGTGGCCTCCTGGCTGGAAATGACCTGGTGGCCTCATGGCTGGAAATGACCTGGTGGCCTCACGGCTGGAAATGACCTAGTGAAATGACCTGGTGGCCTCCTGGCTGGAATGACCTGGTGGCCTCCTGGCTGGAAATGACCTGGTGGCCTCCTGGCTGGAAATGACCTGGTGGCCTCCTGGCTGGAATGACCTGGTGGCCTCCTGGCTG
>NW_025747315.1:37500-57500 GCF_021184085.1 Oncorhynchus gorbuscha
AACAGAGACCACCTGTCCTTCTGCCTCTGGGACTGAACTGGCAATACAACAGCTTCACCTGAAACACAAATCAGATGTGTTTATATAATAGCCCCTCGTACAACAGCTTCACCTGAAACACAAATCAGATGTGTTTATATAATAGCCCCTCGTACAACAGCTTCACCTGAAACACAAATCAGATGTGTTTATATAATAGCCCCTCGTATAACAGCTTCACCTGAAACACAAATCAGATGTGTTTATATAATAGCCCCTCGTACAACAGCTTCACCTGAAACACAAATCAGATGTGTTTATATAATAGCCCCTCGTACAACAGCTTCACCTGAAACACAAATCAGATGTGTTTATATAATAGCCCCTCGTATAACAGCTTCACCTGAAACACAAATCAGATGTGTTTATATAATAGCCCCTCGTATAACAGCTTCACCTGAAACACAAATCAGATGTGTTTATATAATAGCCCCTCGTACAACAGCTTCACCTGAAACACAACAGAATGTCTAACAAGGAAAAGAAGAAATCAATAGTGTTCTCTGTAGTTTAGGATCTTGAACACAAACGATGACTGTGTATTGATTTGGTGCAGGGTTCCAGCTATTGGCTGGTTACAACATGTATGTTGAGACAGAAGACAGGGATTATCAAAGCCTGAACAGGATCACAAATCAACCTGGTTTATTACAGTAAGATATTACAGTAAGGTATTACAGCAAGATATTACAGTAAGGTATTACAGTAAGATAAACCAGTAAACTAGTTTTAAATACAGATGTCTCCTTCAGCCCACTATATTACAGTAAGATAAACCAGTAAACTAGTTTTAAATACAGATGTCTCCTTCAGCCTGCTGTATTACAGTAAGATATTACAGTAAGATAAACCAGTAAACTAGTTTTAAATACAGATGTCTCCTTCAGCCCACAGTATTACAGTAAGGTATTACAGTAAGATAAACCAGTAAACTAGTTTTAAATACAGATGTCTCCTTCAGCCTGCTGTATTACAGTAAGATAAACCAGTAAACTAGTTTTAAATACAGATGTCTCCTTCAGCCTGCTGTATTACAGTAAGATATTACAGTAAACTAAATAGCTAACAATGGAGAGACGGACCATGTGCGTCACCGGTTGGCTTCTGTTAGAAATAACAGCTAATGTTCAAAGTTAACCAACTGAGCCAGTAACACACACACACACACACACACACACACACACACACACACACACACACACACACACACACACACACACACACACACACACACACACACACACACACACACACACACACACACACACACACACACACACACACAGCTGTTATCTCTTTCTGGATGCTGATCTTTAATTAGTCTGTTTACATCCTTTCTAAAAACAGACCCTCTGTGAAAAGATACGCTGTGTGTGTGTGTGTGTGTGTGTGTGTGTGTGTGTGTGTGTGTGTGTGTGTGTGTGTGTGTGTGTGTGTGTGTGGTCTGGTCTGGTCTGGTCTGCCTGCCTGCCTGCCTGCCTGCCTGCCTGCCTGCCTGCCTGCCTGCCTGCCTGCCTGCCTGCCTGCCTGCCTGCCTGCCTGCCTGCCTGCCTGCCTGCCTGCCTGCCTGCCTGCCTGCCTGCCTGCCTGCCTGCCTGCCTGCCTGCCTGCCTCTACAGAGTTTCAGTGTAAGGTGTAAGGAAAATGGCAGTAGGTCCATTAGGTCACCTCCTCCATTATACTGAATGATGAATTCCTCCATCTGTATTCACCTCCATTATACTGAATGATGAATTCCTCCATCTCTATTCACCTCCTCCATTATACTGAATGATGAATTCCTCCATCTGTATTCACCTCCTCCATTATACTGAATGATGAATTCCTCCATCTGTATTCACCTCCTCCATTATACTGAATGATGAATTCCTCCATCTGTATTCACCTCCTCCATTATACTGAATGATGAATTCCTCCATCTGTATTCACCTCCTCCATTATACTGAATGATGAATTCCTTTACTGGTTGCCATTTCTTGTGGCAACAGGTCACAAATCTTGTTTCTGTGATGGCACACTGTGTGGTATTTCACCCAGTAGATATGGACGTTTATCAAAATTGGGTTTGTTTTAGAATTATTTGTGGATCTGTGTAATCTGAGGGAAATATGTGTCTCTAATATGGTCATACATTGGGCAGGAGGTTAGGAAGTGCAGCTCAGTTTCCACCTCATTTTGTGGGCAGTGTGCACATAGCCTGTCTTCTCTTGAGAGCCATGTCTGCCTACGGTGGCCTTTCTCAATAGCAAGGCTATGCTTACTGATTCTGTACATAGTCAAAGCTTTCCTTAAATTTGGGTCAGTCACAGTGGTCAGGTATTCTGCCGCTGTGTACTCTCTGTTTAGGGCCAAAAGCATTCTAGTTTGCTCTGTTTTTTTGATAATTCTTTCCTGTGTCAAGTAATTATCTTTTTGTTTTCTGATGATTTGTTTGGGTCTAAATGTGTTGCTGTCATGGGACTCTGTAGGGTGTGTTTGTGTTTGTGAACAGAGCCCCAGGACCAGCTTGCTTAGGGAACTCTTCTCCAGGTTCATCTCTCTGTAGGTGATGGCTTTATTATGGAAGGTTTGGGAATCGCTTCTCTTTACATTTACATTACTTTTTATTTTCATAATTAGTGGGTATCGGCTCTTCTGCTCAGCATGCGAGGTGGTTGTACACAGAGATATTTTTGCAGATTTCTGCAGGCTCTTTTCTGTTTGTCACATTTTGATAATTAGTGGGTATCGGCCTAATTCTGCTCTGCATGCATTATTTGGTGTTTTACGTTGTGTGTGTGTGGTTATTTTTGCAGATTTCTGCAGGCAGTCTCAATTTGGTGTTTGTCACATTTTGTGAATGTGTGTGTGTGTGTGTGTGTGTGTGTGTGTGTGTGTGTGTGTGTGTGTGTGTGTGTGTGTGTGTGTGTGTGTGTGTGTGTGTGTGTGTGTGTGTGTGTGTGAGTCTCTCTCTCTGTGTGTGTGTGTGTCTCTCTCTCTCTCTGTGTGTGTGTGTGTGTGTGAGTCTCTCTCTCTCTCTGTGTGTCAGGTTTCATCTTATAAAGGCTCATGTGACCTTTAGAAAGAGAAGATCAGACATGATCCGAAAAGACAGCAACACAATGGCACAAATACCATCTATGATTAATTACGGTGTGTGTGTGTGTGTGTGTGTGTGTGTGTGTGTGTGTGTGTGTGTGTGTGTGTGTGTGTGTGTGTGTGTGTGTGTGTGTGTGTGTGTGTGTGTGTGTGTGTGTGTGTGTGTGTGTGTGTGTGTGTGTGTGTGTGTGTCTTAGAGCGTGTACTACACAATAGACTAGTACCGTTTAATGCCTCCTTCAATCAACAGCGGGGATGTCACTTGGCACTCACTTAAAACCAATCTCTTTAAAAAGGGGCTCTGTGTATCACTGAATTCCACTACCTCCACCTTTCTCTATCTCTCTTTCTCCCTCCACCTTTCTCTATCTCTCTTTCTCCCTCCACCTTTCTCTCTCTCTCTTTCTCCCTCCACCTTTCTCTCTCTCTCTTTCTCCCTCTCTCTTCCTCCCTCTCTCTTTCTCCCTCTCTCTTTCTCCCTCTCTCTTTCTCTCTCTCTCTCTCTTCTCTCTCTCTTTCTCTCTCTTTCTCCCTCTCTGTCTCCCTCTCTCTCTGTCTCCCTCTCTCTCTTTCTCTCTCTCTCTTTCTCTCTCCCTCTTTCTCCCTCTCTCTTTCTCCATCTCTCTTTCTCTCTCCCTCTTTCTCCCTCTCTCTCTTTCTCTCTCCCTCTTTCTCCCTCTCTCTTTCTCCATCTCTCTTTCTCTCTCCCTCTTTCTCCCTCTCTCTTTCTCCCTCTCTGTTTCCCTCCCTCTCTTTCTCTCTCTCTCTCTCTCTTTCTCTCTCCCTCTTTCTCCCTCTCTCTTTCTCCCTCTCTCTTTCTCCCTCTCTATGTCTCCCTCTCTCTCTTTCTCCCTCCACCTTTCTCTATCTCTCTTTCTCCCTCCACCTTTCTCTCTCTCTCTTTCTCCCTCCATCTTTCTCTCTCTCTCTTTCTCCCTCTCTTTCTCCCTCTCTCTTTCTCCCTCTCTCTTTCTCTCTTTCTCTCTCTCTTTCTCTCTCTCTCTCTTTCTCCTCTCTCTTTCTCCCTCTCTGTCTCTCTCTCTGTCTCCCTCTCTCTCTTTCTCTCTCTCTCTTTCTCCTCTCTCTTTCTCCCTCTCTCTTTCTCCCTCTTTCTCTCTCTCTCTTTCTCTCTCCCTCTTTCTCCCTCTCTCTTTCTCCCCTCTCTCTCTTCTCCCTCTCTCTTTCTCCCTCTCTCTTTCTCTCTTTCTCTCTCTCTCTCTCCCTCTTTCTCCCTCTCTTTCTCCCTCTCTCTTTCTCCCTCTCTATTCTCCCTCTCTCTTTTCTCTCTCTTTCTCCCTCTCTTATCTCTTTCTCCCCTCTCTTTCTCTCCTCTCTCTTTCTCCCTCTCTAGTTCCCTCTATCTCTCTCTTTCTCTCTCCCTCTTTCTCCCTCTCCTCTTTCTCCCCTTTCTCTGTTCTCCCTCCTCCCCCTCTCTCTTTCTCTATATCTTCTTTCTCTCTCTCTCCCTCTTTCTCCCTCTCTCTTCTCTATATCTCCCTCTCCTTCTCCCTCTCTTTCCCTCTCTTTCTCTTCTCTATCTCTCTGTCTTCTCTCCTCCCTCTCTTTCTCTCCCTTTCTCCCCTCTCTCTGTCTCTCCTCTTTCTTTCTCCTCTCTATATCTCCCTCTTTCTCCCTCTCTTTCTCCCTCCCTCTTGTCTCCCTCCCTGTTTCTCTCTCCCTGTGTGTGTTCTCTTTCTCCCTCTCTAATTTCTAAAATCTCTAAAGTTGTCCTCTCTCCCTCTTTCTCTCTCTCATTTCTCCTCTCTCTGTTTCCCCTCCCTCTCTTTCTCTCTCTTTCTCTCTCTCTCTCTCTCTCTTTTTCTCCTCTCTCGTTTCTCCTCTCTGTCTTATGTTCTCCCCTCCTCTGTCTCCCTCTGTTGATGGTTCTCTCTTTCTGTGTTGATCCCCTCTCTTTCTCTATGGTCTCTCTTTCTCTCTCACCTTTTCTCTCCCTCTTTCTCCCTCTCTCTGTCTCCCCCTCTCTTTCTCTTCTCTATATCTCCCCTTTCTCCCTCTCTTTCTCCCTGACTCCTTTCTCCTCTCTCTTTCTCCCTCCCTCTCTGTCTTTCTCCCTCTCTATTTCTCCCTCCCTCTCTCTTGTCCCTTAAAGGGATAAGGGAAGGGTTGTTAACATGCTAAGTAATTGAAAAGTAGCTACAAAGTAGTAAGTAGTTGCAAAGTTGCTAATTAGCTAAAATGCTAAAGTTGTCCATGATGAGATTCGAACATGAAACCTTTGGGTTGCTAGATGCCATCCACCGCAACTAACCACCCTATTTTTGTTTTTGCTTTTTGTCTTATGGAACCATACCAAACGTGACATATCTACTAATCATACCTTTACCATGGTACGTCTAGTCTATGAGACCAGACTGAATGCTCATCCTTTCTCTACTCTTTTCTCTTCTCCTGTGTGTGTGTGGTGTGTGTGTGTGTGTGTGTGTGTGTGATGTGTGTGTGACATCAAACACCTGTGTGTGTGTGTGTGTGTGTGTGTGTGTGTGTGTGTGTGTGATGTGTGTGAACTAAGGCCTTAACATTTCCCGTTTGCATCAGTCTTACTTTGTGTTGATGGTTCTGACCCACTACCACCTGTGTTGATGGTTCTAACACACTACCACCTGTGTTGATGGTTCTGACCCACTACCACCTGTGTTGATGGTTCTGACCCACTACCACCTGTGTTGATGGTTCTAACCCACTACCACCTGTGTTGATGGTTCTGATCCACTACCACCTGTGTTTGATGGTTCTGACCCACTACCACCTGTGTTGATGGTTCTGCCTAACTACCACCTGTGTTGATGGTTCTGTACCACCTGTGTTGATGGTTCTGCCCCCACTACCACCTGTGTTGATGGTTCTGCCCCACTACCACCTGTGTTGATGGTTCTGACCCACTACCACCTGTGTCACAGGAGGTTGGTGGCACCTTCATTGGGGAGGACAGGTTCGTGGTAATGACTGGATCTGAATCAGTGGAATGGTATCAAATACATCAAACACCTGGTTTCCATGGTTTCCATGGTTTCCATGGTTTCCAGGTGTTTGATGCTGTTCCATTCGCTCCGTTCCAGACATTATGATGAGCCGTCCTCCTCTCAGCAGCCTCCCCTGGATCAAATATCACACCATTCTGTCTGTTTGCTGCAGAGAGCAAACCGTCCTCCTCTCAGCAGCCTCCACTGCTGTGGGTGTTCTGTTTGTGAAAAATTGCCAAAAGCGATAAAACAATGTTAACTTCGTTAACCATTGTTTAATTATAGGTTGAGCTGCACAATGAACAAACACAAAGCATTTGGCCTGTTTTTCCATAAAGCCACTTCCTGTCTACATCGCTACACACACACACACACACACACACACACACACACACACACACACACACACACACACACACACACACACACACACACACACACACACACACACACACACACACACACACACACACACACACACACACACACACACACACACACACACACACACATGAACTACATTAACTGAGCAGTCTTTCTGTACAGCACTTTGAGATATCAGCTGATGTACGAAGGGCTATATAAATAAATTTGATTTGATTGATTTGATTTGAAGGAGTTCCCACATATGCTGAGCACTTGTTGGCTGCTTTTCCTTCACTCTGCGGTCCAACTCATCCCAGACAATCTCAATTGGGTTGAGGTCGGGTGATTGTGGAGGCCAAGGCATCTGATGCAGCACTCCATCACTCTCCTTCTTGGTCAAATAGCCCTGACACAGCCTGGAGGTGTGTTGGGTCATTGTCCTGTTGAAAAACAAATGAAAGTACCACTAAGCGCAAACCAGATGGGATGGCATATCGCTGCATAATGATGTGGTAGTAGCCAAATAAATCAGTGTCACCAGCAAAGCACCATCACACCTCTTCCTCCATGCTTCACGGTGGGAACCACACATGCGGAGATCATCTGTTCCACAAAGACACGGCAGTTGGAACCAAAAATCTAAAATTTGGTCTCTTTGCTCGTGTTTCTTGGCTCAAGCAAGTCTCTTCTTCTTATTGGTGCCCTTTAGTAGTGGCTTCTTTGCAGACATTTGACCATGAAGCCTGATTCACACAGTCTCCTCTGAGCAGTTGATGTTGAGATGTGTCTGTTACTTGAACTCTGCAAAGTATTTATTTGGGCTGCAAATTCTGAGGCTGGTAAATCTAATGAACTTACCCTCTGTGAAGAGGTATCTCTGGGTCTTCCTTTCCTGTGGCGGTCCTCATGAGAGCCCAGTTTCATCATAGTGCTTGATGGTTTTGAGACTGCACTTGAAGAAACGTTCAAAGCTCTTGAAATGTTACGTTTTGTGTAATGTATTGACTGACCTTCATGTCTTAAAGTAATGATGGACTGTCATTTCTCTTTGCTTATTTGAGCTGTTCTTGCCATAATATGTGCTTGGTCTTTACCAAATAGGGCTATCTTCTGTATACCAACCCTACCTTGTCACAACACAACTGATTGGCTCAAACACATTAAGAAGGAATGAAATTCCACAAATGAACTTTTAACAAGGCACATCTGTTAATGGAAATGAATTCCAGGTGACTACCTCATTCTGCTGGTTGAGAGAATGCAAAGCTGTCATCAAGGCAAAGGGTGGCTACTTAGAAAAATATAAAATATAAAATATATTTTGATTTGTTTAACACTTCTTGGTTTACTAGATGATTCCATGTGTTATTTCATATTTTTGACATCTTCGCTATGATTCTACAATGTAGAAAATATAAAAAATAAAAAACTGGGGTAGGTGTGTCCAAACTTTTGACTGGTACTGTAAGTATTCCGACCCTTTTCTATGAGACGCACGAAGGAGACCAAGAACCCAATGGTCACTCTGACAGAACTCCAGAGTTCCTCTGCGGAGATGGGAGAACCTTCCAGAAGGGCAACCATCCCTGCAGCCCTCCACCAATCAGGTCTTTATGGTCGAGTGGCCAGACGGAAGCCACTCCTCAGCAAAAGGCACATGACAGCCCGCTTGTAGTTTGCCAAACGCACCTAAAGGACACTCAGACCATGAGAAACAAGATTCTCTGGTCTGATGAAACCATGAGTGAACTCTTTGGCCTGAATGCCAAGTGTCACTTCTGGAGGAAACCTGGCACCATCCATACAGTGAAGCATGGTGGTGGTAGCGTCATGCTGTGGGGTGTTTTTCAGTGGCAGGGACTGGGAGACTAGTCAGGATCGAAGGAAAGAAGTACAGAGATCCTTGATGAAAACCTGCTCCAGTGTGCTCATGACCTCAGACTGGGGCAAAGGTTTCACCTTCCAACAGGACAACGATCCTAAGCACACAGCCAAAACAACGCAGGAGTGGCTTCGGGACAAGTCTCTGAATGTCCTTTAGTGGCCCAGCCAGAGCCCGGACTTGAACCTGATCGAACATCTCTGGAGAGACCTGAAAATATCTGTGCAGCGACGCTCCCCATCAACCTGACAGAGTTTGGATCATAAACGTTTTGTCGTTTTTTAAAACATTATTGTCATTGTCTGTATTTCTGTGCTGTAAGTTTTTATTTTCTTTTTTTCTTAGATGAGCAACCATGGCGACCTTTGTTAGGGATTATGCTGAAGTTTCAAGGCTAGGCCAGACATGAAGAATATATATAATGTAATAAGCTGGGTCCTATAGCAATAATAACCAATTCCTCCATTCCTCCAACATCCGTTCATCTCCTTCCATTCAGGAGGACATCTTTTGTTTCTATTTCTGGTCAGGTTGAGGGAGCGAGGAGGGAGGGAGGGAGGGAGGGAGGGAGAGGGAGGGAGAGGAGGGAGGGAGGGAGGGAGGGAGGGAGGGAGGGTGAGGGAGGGAGGGAGGAGGAGGAGGGAGGGAAGGAGGGGAGGGAGGGGAGGGAGGGTGAGGGGAGGGAGGGTGAGGGAGGGAGGAGGGAGGGAGGGAGGGAGGAGGGAGGGAGGGAGGGAGGGAGGGAGGGAGGGAGGGAGGGAGAGGGAGGGAAGGAGGGTGAGGGAGGGAGAGGGAGAGAGGAGGGAGGGAGGGAGGGAGAGGGAGGAGGGAGGGAGAGGGAGGGAGGGAGGGAGGGAGGGAGGAGGGAGAGGGAGGGAGGGAGGGAGGGAGGGGAGGGAGGGAGGGAGGGAGGGAGGGAGAGGGAGGGAGGGAGGAGGGAGGGAGGAGGGTGAGGAAGGGAGGGAGGGAGGGGGAGGAGGAAGGGATGGAGGGGGGTGAGGAAGGGAGGTGAGGGAGGAGGGGTGAGGGTGAGAGGTGGGAGGGAGGGTGAGGGTGGGAGGGAGGAAGGGAGAGGGAGGGGTGGGAGGAGGGAGGTGGGAGGGAGGGAGGGAGAGAGGGAGGGAGGGAGGGAGGGAGGGAGGGAGGGGGGGAGAGGGAGGGAGGGAGGGTGAGAAGGGATGGGGGGGTGAGGAAGGGAGAGTGAGGGAGGGAGGGGGTGGGAGGAGGGGAGAGGTGGGAGGTGGGAGGGAGGAGAGGGGGAGGGAGGGGTGAGGGAGGGTGAGAGGTGGGAGGGAGGGAGTGAGAGAGGTGGGAGGGAGGGAGGAAGGGAGAGGGAGGGAGGGAGGGTAAATTGCAAAAGGCGTCCAGATGAACCACTGCACATATGTGCAATCCACCTAATTTAGTAAAAGCTTTTTCTTTTTAAAAATGTCTTTCTGTTTCCATCTCTTCTTTGGGGACTTCTTTCTGTTTACACATTCTATTATATTTGGGAAATTGTGTGGAATTTGGTCCAAGTTTATTGTCTTTGTGTTTGGAATTACTCAGCGTTCCCGTTGGCACGGCGACAGAACAGTCATTAGCTCTCTTTTGTTTTCGCTTCCTGCTTCTATTGTTTATTTTTTGGTTTTGTTTTTTCTTGAATGTTCAATATTTAGATTGTTCCCTTCTCTCCCATGTGGATTGGTTTATGCATCTATAAAATAGTTACATTTCAACAGCACACAGGGGTGAAATAGTGGGTCTGATACACAGGGTGAAATAGTGGGTCTGATACACAGGGGTGAAATTGTGGGTCTGATACACAGGGGTGAAATAGTGGGTCTGATACACAGGGGTGAAATAGTGGGTCTGATACACAGGGGTGAAATTGTGGGTCTGATACACAGGGGTGAAATAGTGGGTCTGATACACAGGGGTGAAATAGTGGGTCTGATACACAGGGATGAAATAGTGGGTCTGATACACAGGGGTGAAATAGTGGGTCTGATGATACACAGGGGTGAAATAGTGGGTCTGATACACAGAGCTGAAATAGTGGGTCTGATGATACACAGGGGTGAAATAGTGGGTCTGATGATACACAGGGGTGAAATAGTGGGTCTGATGATACACAGGGGTGAAATAGTGGGTCTGATACACAGGGGTGAAATAGTGGGTCTGATGATACACAGGGATGAAATAGTGGGTCTGATGATACACGGGGGTGAAATAGTGGGTCTGATACACAGAGGTGAAATAGTGGGTCTGATACACGGGGATGATATAGTGGGTCTGACTGGCTTTTATTTTCTAGCTGTTTGTCTATTTGAATTTGAAATGAGCAACAGCAACACAATAGTCTGGTGTCATTGTGTATATTATGCATTTCCGATGTAGGTTTAGGTATTGTATTGTACAAACCAGCACATACCACACTGTAACCTGCCATCCAGTACATACCACACTGTAACCTGCCATCCAGTACATACCACACTGTAACCTGCCATCCAGTACATACCACACTGTAACCTGCCATCCAGTACATACCACACTGTAACCTGCCATCCAGTACATACCACACTGTAACCTGCCATCCAGTACATACCACACTGTAACCTGCCATCCAGTACATACCACACTGTAACCTGCCATCCAGTACATACCACACTGTAACCTGCCATCCAGTACATACCACACTGTAACCTGCCATCCAGTACATACCACACTGTAACCTGCCATCCAGTACATACCACACTGTAACCTGCCATCCAGTACATACCACACTGTAACCTGCCATCCAGTACATACCACACTGTAACCTGCCATCCAGTACATACCACACTGTAACCTGCCATCCAGTACATACCACACTGTAACCTGCCATCCAGTACATACCACACTGTAACCTGCCATCCAGTACATACCACACTGTAACCTGCCATCCAGTACATACCACACTGTAACCTGCCATCCAGTACATACCACACTGTAACCTGCCATCCAGTACATACCACACTGTAACCTGCCATCCAGTACATACCACACTGTAACCTGCCATCCAGTACATACAACACTGTAACCTGCCATCCAGTACATACAACACTGTAACCTGCCATCCAGTACATATACCACACTGTAACCTGCCATCCAGTACATACCACACTGTAACCTGCCATCCAGTACATACCACACTGTAACCTGCCATCCAGTACATACCACACTGTAACCTGCCATCCAGTACATACAACACTGTAACCTGCCATCCAGTACATACAACACTGTAACCTGCCATCCAGTACATACCACACTGTAACCTGCCATCCAGTACATACCACACTGTAACCTGCCATCCAGTACATACCACACTGTAACCTGCCATCCAGTACATACCACACTGTAACCTGCCATCCAGTGCATACCACACTGTAACCTGCCATCCAGTACATACAACACTGTAACCTGCCATCCAGTACATACAACACTGTAACCTGCCATCCAGTACATACCACACTGTAACCTGCCATCCAGTACATACAACACTGTAACCTGCCATCCAGTACATACCACACTGTAACCTGCCATCCAGTACATACCACACTGTAACCTGCCATCCAGTACATACCACACTGTAACCTGCCATCCAGTACATACCACACTGTAACCTGCCATCCAGTACATACAACACTGTAACCTGCCATCCAGTACATACAACACTGTAACCTGCCATCCAGTACATACAACACTGTAACCTGCCATCCAGTACATACAACACTGTAACCTGCCATCCAGCACATACAACACTGAATGTAGCTCTGTGGTAGCTGAGACACACCGTCAGAGTCTCAGTCTGTCCCATCACAGACAGACTGTAGCTCTGTGGTAGCTGAGACACACCGTCAGAGTCTCAGTCTGTCCCATCACAGACAGACTGTAGCTCTGTGGTAGCTGAGACACACCGTCAGAGTCTCAGTCTGTCCCATCACAGACAGACTGTAGCTCTGTGGTAGCTGAGACACACCGTCAGAGTCTCAGTCTGTCCCATCACAGACAGACTGTAGCTCTGTGGTAGCTGAGACACACCGTCAGAGTCTCAGTCTGTCCCATCACAGACAGACGGGACCCTTCAGAGCCCCAAAACTGATGGAGTGGTTCTTCTGACCAGAGTTTGACTTCAGTCAAAACACACACACACACCCTGACAGCGCTGTAGTGTTTTAGTTAGAGGGGGTAATGTTCTGGAGTCTTCTCTGAGGCCTGTCTGTTTGTCGTCACCACTCTCTACCGAGCTCCTCCAGACATCATGATATAAAGTGACAGTTGAAGGAAGACAGAAGTCTGGTGTAAATCATGAACACGTCTCCACCAGAATAATCATGAGGAATGTGGAAACATACTATTAACCAGCACAGCATCGTTTTGGACTTGACTTTTGAGTTTACTTTTACTATAACATGTGGCTTCTTCCTTTTGAGTGATCTCTCTAGTAGTCTGCTAGCATCTAACATCTCTGTTGTAGTCTGCTAACATCTCTCTAGTAGTCTGCTAACATCTAACATCTCTGTAGTAGTCTGCTAACATCTAACATCTCTCTAGTAGTCTGCTAACATCTAACATATCTGTAGTAGTCTGCTAACATCTCTGTAGTAGTCTGTTAACATCTCTCTAGTAGTCTGCTAACATCTAACATCTCTGTAGTAGTCTGCTTACATCTCTCTAGTAGTCTGCTAGCATCTAACATCTCTGTTGTAGTCTGCTAACATCTCTCTAGTAGTCTGCTAACATCTAACATCTCTGTAGTAGTCTGCTTACATCTCTCTAGTAGTCTGCTAGCATCTAACATCTCTGTTGTAGTCTGCTAACATCTCTCTAGTAGTCTGCTAACATCTCTGTAGTAGTCTGTTAACATCTCTGTAGTAGTCTGCTAACATCTCTGTAGTAGTCTGCTAACATCTCTCTAGTAGTCTGCTAACATCTCTGTAGTAGTCTGCTAACATCTCTCTAGTAGTCTGCTAACATCTCTGTAGTAGTCTGCTAACATCTAACATCTCTGTTATAGTCTGCTAACATCTAACATCTCTCTAGTAGTCTACTAACATCTAACATCTCTCTAGTAGTCTACTAACATCTAACATCTCTCTAGTAGTCTGCTAACATCTAACATCTCTGTTGTAGTCTGCTAACATCTCTCTAGTAGTCTGCTAACATCTCTCTAGTAGTCTGCTAACATCTCTGTAGTAGTCCGCTAACATCTCTGTAGTAGTCTGCTAACATCTCTGTAGTAGTCTGTTAACATCTCTGTAGTAGTCTGCTAACATCTCTGTAGTAGTCTGCTAACATCTCTCTAGTAGTCTGCTAACATCTCTGTAGTAGTCTGCTAACATCTCTCTAGTAGTCTGCTAACATCTCTGTAGTAGTCTGCTAACATCTCTCTAGTAGTCTGCTAACATCTCTCTAGTAGTCTGCTAACATCTCTCTAGTAGTCTGCTAACATCTCTCTAGTAGTCTGCTAACATCTCTCTAGTAGTCTGCTAACATCTAACATCTCTCTAGTAGTCTACTAACATCTAGCATCTCTAGTAGTCTGCTAACATCTAACATCTCTCTAGTAGTCTGCTAACATCTAACATCCCTCTAGTAGTCTGCTAACATCTCTCTAGTAGTCTGCTAACATCTCTCTAGTAGTCTGCTAACATCTAACATCTCTCTAGTAGTCTGCTAACATCTCTCTAGTAGTCTGCTAACATCTAACATCTCTCTAGTAGTCTGCTAACATCTAACATCTCTCTAGTAGTCTACTAACATCTAACATCTCTCTAGTAGTCTGCTAACATCTCTGTAGTAGTCTGCTAACATCTCTCTAGTAGTCTGTTAACATCTCTGTAGTAGTCTGCTAACATCTCTCTAGTAGTCTGCTAACATCTCTCTAGTAGTCTGCTAACATCTCTGTTGTAGTCTGCTAACATCTCTCTAGTAGTCTGCTAACATCTCTCTAGTAGTCTGCTAACATCTCTCTAGTAGTCTGCTAACATCTCTCTAGTCGTCTGCTAACATCTAACATCTCTAGTAGTCTGCTAACATCTAACATCTCTGTTGTAGTCTGCTAACATCTCTCTAGTAGTCTGCTAACATCTCTGTAGTAGTCTACTAACATCTAACATCTCTGTTGTAGTCTGCTAACATCTCTCTAGTAGTCTGCTAACATCTCTGTAGTAGTCTGCTAACATCTCTCTAGTAGTCTGCTAACATCTCTGTAGTAGTCTGCTAACATCTCTAGTAGTCTGCTAACATCTCTCTAGTAGTCTGCTAACATCTCTCTAGTAGTCTGCTAACATCTCTCTAGTAGTCTGCTAACATCTCTCTAGTAGTCTGCTAACATCTCTCTAGTAGTCTGCTAACATCTAACATCTCTAGTAGTCTGCTAACATCTAACATCTCTGTTGTAGTCTGCTAACATCTCTCTAGTAGTCTGCTAACATCTCTGTTGTAGTCTGCTAACATCTCTAGTAGTCTGCTAGCATCTCTCTAGTAGTCTGCTAGCATCTAACATCTCTAGTAGTCTGCTAACATCTCTCTAGTAGTCTGACATCTAACATCTCTCTAGTAGTCTGCTAACATCTCTCTAGTAGTCTGCTAACATCTAACATCTCTCTAGTAGTCTGCTAACATCTAACATCTCTCTAGTAGTCTGCTAGCATCTAACATCTCTAGTAGTCTGCTAACATCTAACATCTCTAGTCGTCTGCTAACATCTAACATTACATTTACATTTACATTTAAGTCATTTAGCAGACGCTCTTATCCAGAGCGACTTACAAATTGGTGCATTCACCTTATGACATCCAGTGGAACAGTCACTTTACAATAGTGCATCTACAACATCTCTGTTGTAGTCTGCTAACATCTAACATCTCTCTAGTAGTCTGCTAACATCTAACATCTCTAGTCGTCTGCTAACATCTAACATCTCTAGTCGTCTGCTAACATCTAGCATCTCTAGTAGTCTGCTAACATCTAACATCTCTAGTAGTCTGCTAACATCTAACATCTCTGTAGTAGTCTACTAACATCTAACATCTCTAGTAGTCTGCTAACATCTAACATCTCTAGTAGTCTGCTAACATCTAACATCTCTAGTAGTCTGCTAACATCTAACATCTCTAGTAGTCTGCTAACATCTAACATCTCTAGTAGTCTGCTAACATCTAACATCTCTGTAGTAGTCTACTAACATCTAACATTTCTAGTAGTCTACTAACATCTAACATCTCTAGTAGTCTGACATCTAACATCTCTAGTAGTCTGACATCTAACATCTCTAGTAGTCTGACATCTAACATCTCTGTAGTAGTCTACAAACATCTAACATCTCTAGTCGTCTGCTAACATCTAACATCTCTGTAGTAGTCTGCTAACATCTAACATCTCTCTAGTAGTCTGCTAGCATCTAACATCTCTAGTAGTCTACTAACATCTAACATCTCTAGTAGTCTACTAACATCTAACACCTCTGTAGTAGTCTACAAACATCTAACATCTCTGTAGTAGTCTGCTAACATCTCTCTAGTAGTCTACTAACATCTAACATCTCTGTAGTAGTCTGCTAGCATCTAACATCTCTAGTAGTCTACTAACATCTAACATCTCTAGTAGTCTACTAACATCTAACATCTCTGTAGTAGTCTACAAACATCTAACATCTCTGTAGTAGTCTGCTAGCATCTAACATCTCTGTAGTAGTCTACAAACATCTAACATCTCTGTAGTAGTCTACTAACATCCAACATCTCTGTAGTAGTCTACTAACATCTAACATCTCTAGTCGTCTGCTAACACAATACTAGTGGAAGGAAAAGGGTCTTGTTTTTCCCACATCGTCCAATCATTCAATTCAGTCTAATTAGTCACTTTTCTTTCCATTTTCCAGTGTCTAGTAAAGGCCCTAAAGCTTCACAGACAACTTCTCATTTGAACATCTTTAAGCTTTATATTCAAAATAATACATGTCAGAATGTGAAGTGGAAGAGCTAATAACCTTTATTCTCAGACAACCCTCCTCTCCTTCTCCTCTTCCTCCTCCTTATTCTCCCCCTCCTCCTCCTCTTCATCATCATCTTCCTCCTTCTCCTCCTCCTCTTCCACCTCCTCCTCTCCTCCTTTTCCTCTTTATTCTCCCCTTCCTCCTCCTTATTCTCCCCCTCCTCCTCCTCTTCATCATCATCTTCCTCCTCTTCCTCATTCTCTTCCTTCTCCTCCTTCTCCTCCCCCTCCTCCTCCTCTTCATCATCATCTTCCTCTTCCTCATTCTCTTCCTTCTCCTCCTCCTCCTCCTCCTCCTCTTCATCATCATCTTCCTCCTCCTCTTCCTCATTCTCTTCCTTCTCCTCCTTCTCCTCCCCCTCCTCCTCCTCTTCATCATCATCTTCCTCCTCCTCTTCCTCATTCTCTTCCTTCTCCTCCCCCTCCTCCTCCTCTTCATCATCATCTTCCTCCTCCTCTTCCTCATTCTCTTCCTTCTCCTCCTCCTCTTCCACATCTTCCTCCTCTTCCTCTCCTCTTCACTCAGAGTATGACAGAGGGACAGCAAAATGGAACTGTGTGTCTATTTCTGGATCATTAACAAAGTCTTTTTAGTGATTTCACCCAGAAGACAAAAAAAAGAAGTAAAGTGTCATGGAGATTGAGTGTGATGTATTTTCTGTACTGTGATTGGCTGTTTCAAAGGGTCCATCTCAGATGTTGTTATATGACCTTCCACTCTTTGTTTTACATGTTCTTCCCCTTGTTTGTTCAAGCGTTTCATGTCCCCAGAGATGTTCGGTTTTGGGATGTTGAGCATCACAAATGTTGCTCTGGAAGTCTGGTTTCACAAGTCAACCAGCATTCTGTTTGGTCCAGTGTCCTGAGTGTGACAATATAATGGTTTACCCTCCACCTTCTAATGTATGCTATGCTGCCACCAAGCTCAATAGAAAACCATCTCTTTCTCGCCCCCTTTTCTCCCTCCACTTTTCCTGGCCCCTTTCCCTCCCTCCCCCTTTTCCCTCTCGCCCCTTTCCCTCCCTCCCCCCTTTTCCTCTCGCCCCTTTCCCTCCCTCCCCCCTTTTCCTCTCTCCTTTCCCTCCCTCCCCCTTTTCCTCTCTCCTTTCCCTCCCTCACTCCCCCCTCCCTCCCTCCCTCCTCCCCCCTTTCCCTCCCTCCCTTCCTCCCTCCCTCCTCCCCTTTCCCTACCTCCCTCCCTCTCTCAGGTCTGGAACACCTCCCATTCATGATGATGTCACACCCCTGATCCCTGTCAGTATGGCCCCTGCCTCAGTCTCCATGGCAATGAGTCAGATGAACCACCTCAACACGTTAGCTAGCATGGCCTCTGCTGCCCAGGTCCACCACTCTACTCTCTCCTCCCGCGGCCGCATGGTCACCTCCGTTATAAAGGTATGTTAGCATGGTGGTCACCTCCGTTATAAAGGTATGTTAGCATGGTCACCTCTGTTATAAAGGTATGTTAGCATGGTCACCTCCGTTATAAAGGTATGTTAGCATGGTCACCTCCGTTATATAAAGGTATGTTAGCATGGTCACCTGTGTTATAAAGGTATGTTAGCATGGTCACCTGTGTTATAAAGGTATGTTAGCATGGTCACCTGTGTTATAAGGTATGTTAGCATGGCCCACCTCTGTTATAAAGGTATGTTAGCATGGTCACCTCCGTTATAAAGGTATGTTAGCATGGTCACCTCCGTTATAAAGGTATGTTAGCATGGCCACCTCCGTTATAAAGGTATGTTAGCATGGTCACCTCTGTTATAAAGGTATGTTAGCATGGTCACGGTGTTATAAGGTATGTTAGCATGGTCACCTCGTTATAAGGTATGTTAGCATGGTCACCTGTGTTATAAAAGGTATGTTAGCATGGTCACCTCCGTTATAAAAGGTATGTTAGCATGGTCACCTGTGTTATAAAGGTATGTTAGCATAGTCACCTGTGTTATAAGGTATGTTAGCATGGTCACCTCCGTTATAAGGTATGTTAGCATGGTCACACCTGTGTTATAAAGGTATGTTAGCATAGTCACCTGTGTTATAAGGTATGTTAGCATGGTCACCTCCGTTATAAAGGGTATGTTAGCATGGTCTACCTGTGTTATAAAGGTATGTTAGCATAGTCACCTGTTTTATAAAAAGTAGGTCAGAGCATTATGGGTACTTTGTCGTACATTAATGCTACAGACCACCTGTTATAAAGGTATGTTAGCATGGTCACCTCAGTTATAAAGGTATGTTAGCATGGTCACCTGTGTTATAAGGTATGTTAGCATGGTCACCTCCGTTATAAAGGTATGTTAGCATGGTCACCTCTGTTATAAAGGTATGTTAGCATGGTCACCTCCGTTATAAGGTATGTTAGCATAGTCACCTGTGTTATAAGGTATGTTAGCATGGTCACCTCCCGTTATGGTATGTTAGCATGGTCACCTCCGTTATAAAAGGTATGTTAGCATGGTCACCTCCGTTATAAAGGTATGTTAGCATGGTCACCTCCGTTTATAAAGGTATGTTAGCATGGTCACCTCCGTTATAAAGGTATGTTAGCATGGCCACCTCCGTTATAAAGGTATGTTAGCATGGTCACCTCCGTTATAAAGGTATGTTAGCATGGTCACCTGTGTTATAAAGGTATGTTAGCATGGCCACCTCTGTTATAAAGGTATGTTAGCATGGTCACCTCCGTTATAAAGGTATGTTAGCATGGTCACCTCCGTTATAAAGGTATGTTAGCATGGCCACCTCCGTTATAAGGTATGTTAGCATGGTCACCTCTGTTATAAAGGTATGTTAGCATGGTCACCGGTGTTATAAAAGGTATGTTAGCATGGTCACCTCCGTTATAAAGGTATGTTAGCATGGTCACCTGTGTTATAAAGGTATGTTAGCATGGTCACCTCCGTTATAAAGGTATGTTAGCATGGTCACCTGTGTTATAAAGGTATGTTAGCATGGTCACCTGTGTTATAAAGGTATGTTAGCATGGTCACCTGTGTTATAAAGGTATGTTAGCATGGTCACCTGTGTTATAAAGGTATGTTGGCATAGTCACCTGTGTTATAAAGGTATGTTAGCATGGTCACCTCCGTTATAAAGGTATGTTAGCATGGTCACCTGTGTTATAAGGTATGTTAGCATAGTCACCTGTGTTATAAAAGTAGGTCAGAGCATTATGGGTACTATCGTACATTATGCTACAGCCACCTGTTATAAGGTATGTTAGCATGGTCACCTCAGTTATAAAGGTATGTTAGCATGGTCACCTGTGTTATAAAGGTATGTTAGCATGGTCACCTCCGTTATAAAGGTATGTTAGCATGGTCACCTCTGTTATAAGGTATGTTAGCATGGTCACCTCCGTTATAAGGTATGTTAGCATAGTCACCTGTGTTATAAAAGGTATGTTAGCATGGTCACCTCCGTAGCCAAAGGTATGTTAGCATGGTCACCTCCGTTATAAGGTATGTTAGCATGGTCACCTCCGTTATAAGGTATGTTAGCATGGTCACCTCCGTTATAAAGGTATGTTAGCATGGTCACCTCCGTTATAAAGGTATGTTAGCATGGCCACCTCCGTTATAAAGGTATGTTAGCATGGTCACCTCCGTTATAAAGGTATGTTAGCATGG
>NW_025747316.1:0-61358 GCF_021184085.1 Oncorhynchus gorbuscha
GTGTTGTTGAGTTGTTGTATGAGTATAGATGTTGTTACTGCTATAACTGTGTTGTTGAGTTGTTGTATGAGTATAGATGTTGCTACTGCTATAACTGTGTTGTTGAGTTGTTGTATGAGTATAGATGTTGTTACTGCTATAACTGTGTTGTTGAGTTGTTGTATGAGTATATATGTTGTTACTGCTATAACTGTGTTGAGTTGTTGTATGAGTATAGATGTTGTTACTGCTATAACTGTGTTGTTGAGTTGTTGTGCTCATGTAACTCATTCTATACAGCACGTTTCATGTTGTTTATCCATGTGGTTTGACGCTTTTGTTGTTGTTCTGATGACAGTAACACACCTAGTCTTGTATAAAACACAAAATCACACACCTTGCCTTATGAAACAGGTGAGAGACGCAATCGATTACTAAAGTTATTTCCTCTGGCCTGCAGACAGGCTCCTCGCATGCCTCTACCTCCACAGAATCCTTTCTAAACTCAGATCTGTCCTCTCTCTCTCTCTCTCTCTCTCTCTCTCTCTCTCTCTCTCTCTCTCTCTCTCTCTCTCTCTCTCTCTCTCTCTCTCTCTCACACCTCTTCTCTCTGACAGAGCTTCCCCTCTCTCAGGTAGGCTGGACGTTTCAGTTCTGAGAACTGTTTTAATGAAACACTTAGAGGGTCTAACCTCTAATACAAACAGACACCCACACTCTGAGGCCAGGTGAGGGAGGAAGGAGGGCAAAGGGGAAGGGGGGGGGGTCCAGTGCAGTTTTCCACGCTATCACCCTCTCTCCAGTAGGGAAGAACGTACACATACATACGCACGCACGCACGCACGCACGCACGCACGCACGCACGCACGCACACACACACACACACACACACACACACACACACACACACACACACACACACACACACACACACACACACACACACACACACACACACACACACACACACACACACACACACACACACACACACACACACACACACACAGCCAAACCAGTCCATCAGGCAGCCAGAATATTGCTCATCAATCATAACTATGTTTATCAACAGGAGGATGTTAGAGATTACTCAAATCAACATTTAAATACCAGTGTGGTTTGGGCTGTGTGTGTGCATGTGCGTGTGTGGGTGGTTTGGGCTGCGAAGTTGAAAGCAGATGATGTAAACTTCTTGTTTTGCTCCATAGTTTTGATAATTGTTTGTCAGTCAAAGGACTTCTAAGGTCTGTGTGTGTATGTGTGTGTGCATGTGCGTGTGTGTGTGTTTTCTAGGGATCCTGAAACAGAAACACTGGGGAATATAAACTTCTGACAAAGCACAGTTATTGATATCTCACAGGGAAGTCAACACATCACATGGTGAGAACCAGAGGAGAATGTGACAGCTTCTCAGAACCAGAGGAGAATGTCACAGCTTCTCAGAACCAGAGGAGAATGTCACAGCTTCTCAGAACCAGAGAATGTCACAGCTTCTCAGAACCAGAGGAGAATGTCACAGCTTCTCAGAACCAGAGGAGAATGTCACAGCTTCTCAGAACCAGAGAATGTCACAGCTTCTCAGAACCAGAGGAGAATGTCACAGCTTCTCAGAACCAGAGGAGAATGTCACAGCTTCTCAGAACCAGAGGAGAATGTCACAGCTTCTCAGAACTAGAGGAGACTGTCACAGCTTCTCAGAACCAGAGAATGTCACAGCTTCTCAGAACCAGAGGAGAATGTCACAGCTTCTCAGAACCAGAGGAGAATGTCACAGCTTCTCAGAACCAGAGGAGAATGTCACAGCTTCTCAGAACTAGAAGAGACTGTCACAGCTTCTCAGAACCAGAGAATGTCACAGCTTCTCAGAACCAGAGGAGAATGTCACAGCTTCTCAGAACCAGAGGAGAATGTCACAGCTTCTCAGAACCAGAGGAGAATGTCACAGCTTCTCAGAACTAGAGGAGACTGTCACAGCTTCTCAGAACCAGAGGAGAATGTCACAGCTTCTCAGAACCAGAGGAGAATGTCACAGCTTCTCAGAACCAGAAGATACTGTCACAGCTTCTCAGAACCAGAGGAGAATGTCACAGCTTCTCAGAACCAGAGGAGAATGTCACAGCTTCTCAGAACCAGAGGAGAATGTCATAGCTTCTCAGAAACAGAGAATGTCACAGCTTCTCAGAACCAGAGGAGAATGTCACAGCTTCTCAGAACCAGAGGAGAATGTCACAGCTTCTCAGAACCAGAAGATACTGTCACAGCTTCTCAGAACCAGAGGAGAATGTCACAGCTTCTCAGAACCAGAGGAGAATGTCACAGCTTCTCAGAACCAGAGGAGAATGACATAGCTTCTCAGAAACAGAGAATGTCACAGCTTCTCAGAACCAGAGGAGAATGGCACAGCTTCTCAGAACCAGAGGAGAATGCCACAGCTTCTCAGAACCAGAGGAGAATGTCACAGCTTCTCAGAAACAGAGGAGAATGTCATAGCTTCTCAGAACCAGAGAATGTCACAGCTTCTCAGAACCAGAGGAGAATGTCACAGCTTCTCAGAACCAGAAGAGAATGTCACATCTTGTCAGAACCAGAGGAGAATGTCACAGCTTCTCAGAACCAGAGAAGAATGTAACAGCTTCTCAGAATCAGAGAATGTCACAGCTTCTCAGAACCAGAGAATGTCACAGCTTCTCAGAACCAGTAGAGAATGTCATAGCTTCTCAGAACCAGAGGAGAATGTCACAGCTTCTTAGAACGAGAGAATGTCACAGCTTCTCAGAACCAGAGGAGAATGTCACAGCTTCTCAGAACCAGAGGAGAATGGCATAGCTTCTTAGAACCAGAGGACAATGTCATAGCTTCTCAGAACCAGAGGAGAATGTCACATATTGTCAGAACCAGAGGAGAATGTCATAGCTTGTCAGAACCAGAGGAGAATGTCATAGCTTGTCAGAACCAGAGGAGAATGTCATAGCTTGTCAGAACCAGAGGAGAATGTCATAGCTTGTCAGAACCAGAGGCGAATGTCATAGCTTCTCAGAACCAGAGGAGAATGTCACATATTGTCAGAACCAGAGGAGAATGTCATAGCTTGTCAGAACCAGAGGCGAATGTCATAGCTTCTCAGAACCAGAGGAGAATGTCACATATTGTCAGAAACAGAGGAGAATGTTACAGCTTCTCAGAACTAGAGGAGACTGTCACAGCTTATCAGAACCAGAGGAGAATGTCACAGCTTCTCAGAACCAGAGGAGAATGTCACAGCTTCTCAGAACCAGAAGATACTGTCACAGCTTCTCAGAACCAGAGGAGAATGTCACAGCTTCTCAGAACCAGAGGAGAATGTCACAGCTTCTCAGAACCAGAGGAGAATGTCATAGCTTCTCAGAAACAGAGAATGTCACAGCTTCTCAGAACCAGAGGAGAATGTCACAGCTTCTCAGAACCAGAGGAGAATGTCACAGCTTCTCAGAACCAGAAGATACTGTCACAGCTTCTCAGAACCAGAGGAGAATGTCACAGCTTCTCAGAACCAGAGGAGAATGTCACAGCTTCTCAGAACCAGAGGAGAATGACATAGCTTCTCAGAAACAGAGAATGTCACAGCTTCTCAGAACCAGAGGAGAATGGCACAGCTTCTCAGAACCAGAGGAGAATGCCACAGCTTCTCAGAACCAGAGGAGAATGTCACAGCTTCTCAGAAACAGAGGAGAATGTCATAGCTTCTCAGAACCAGAGAATGTCACAGCTTCTCAGAACCAGAGGAGAATGTCACAGCTTCTCAGAACCAGAAGAGAATGTCACAGCTTGTCAGAACCAGAGGAGAATGTCACAGCTTCTCAGAACCAGAGAAGAATGTAACAGCTTCTCAGAATCAGAGAATGTCACAGCTTCTCAGAACCAGAGAATGTCACAGCTTCTCAGAACCAGTAGAGAATGTCATAGCTTCTCAGAACCAGAGGAGAATGTCACAGCTTCTTAGAACGAGAGAATGTCACAGCTTCTCAGAACCAGAGGAGAATGTCACAGCTTCTCAGAACCAGAGGAGAATGGCATAGCTTCTTAGAACCAGAGGACAATGTCATAGCTTCTCAGAACCAGAGGAGAATGTCACATATTGTCAGAACCAGAGGAGAATGTCATAGCTTGTCAGAACCAGAGGAGAATGTCATAGCTTGTCAGAACCAGAGGAGAATGTCATAGCTTGTCAGAACCAGAGGAGAATGTCATAGCTTGTCAGAACCAGAGGCGAATGTCATAGCTTCTCAGAACCAGAGGAGAATGTCACATATTGTCAGAACCAGAGGAGAATGTCATAGCTTGTCAGAACCAGAGGCGAATGTCATAGCTTCTCAGAACCAGAGGAGAATGTCACATATTGTCAGAAACAGAGGAGAATGTTACAGCTTCTCAGAACTAGAGGAGACTGTCACAGCTTCTCAGAACCAGAGGAGAATGTCACAGCTTCTCAGAACCAGAGGAGAATGTCACAGCTTCTCAGAACCAGAAGAGACTGTCACAGCTTATCAGAACCAGAGGAGAATGTCACAGCTTCTCAGAACCAGAGAATGTCACAGCTTCTCAGAACCATAGGAGAATGTCACAGCTTCTCAGAACCAGAGGAGAATGTCATAGCTTCTCAGAACCAGAGAATGTCACAGCTTCTCAGAACCAGAGGAGAATGTCACAGCTTCTCAGAACCAGAGGAGAATGCCACAGCTTCTCAGAACCAGAGGAGAATGTCACAGCTTCTCAGAAACAGAGGAGAATGTCACAGCTTCTCAGAACCAGAGAAGAATGTAACAGCTTCTCAGAACCAGAAGAGAATGTCACAGCTTGTCAGAACCAGAGGAGAATGTCACAGCTTCTCACAACCAGAGAAGAATGTAACAGCTTCTCAGAACCAGAGGAGAATGTCATAGCTTCTTAGAACCAGAGGACAATGTCATAGCTTCTCAGAACCAGAGGAGAATGTCACATATTGTCAGAACCAGAGGAGAATGTCATAGCTTGTCAGAAGCAGAGGAGAATGTCATAGCTTGTCAGAACCAGAGGCGAATGTCATAGCTTCTCAGAACCAGAGGAGAATGTCACATATTGTCAGAACCAGAGGAGAATGTCATAGCTTGTCAGAACCAGAGGAGAATGTCATAGCTTGTCAGAACCAGAGGAGAATGTCATAGCTTGTCAGAACCAGAGGCGAATGTCATAGCTTCTCAGAACCAGAGGAGAATGTCAGATATTGTCAGAACCAGAGGAGAATGTCATAGCTTGTCAGAACCAGAGGCAAATGTCATAGCTTCTCAGAACCAGAGGAGAATGTCACATATTGTCAGAACCGGAGGCGAATGTCATAGCTTCTCAGAACCAGAGGAGAATGTCACATATTGTCAGAACCAGAGGCGAATGTCATAGCTTGTCAGAACCAGAGGAGAATGTCATAGCTTGTCAGAACCAGAGGAGAATGTCATAGCTTCTCAGAACCAGAGGAGTATGTCATAGCTTCTCAGAACCAGAGGAGAATGTCACATATTGTCAGAACCAGAGGAGAATATCATAGCTTGTCAGAACCAGAGGAGAATGTCATAGCTTCTCAGAACCAGAGGAGAATGTCACATATTGTCAGAACCAGAGGAGAATGTCATAGCTTGTCAGAACCAGAGGCGAATATCATAGCTTCTCAGAACCAGAGGAGAATGTCATAGCTTGTCAGAACCAGAGGTGAATGTCATAGCTTCTCAGAACCAGAGGAGAATGTCATAGCTTGTCAGAACCAGAGGCGAATGTCATAGCTTGTCAGAACCAGAGGCGAATGTCATAGCTTCTCAGAACCAGAGGAGAATGTCATAGCTTGTCAGAACCAGAGGCGAATGTCATAGCTTCTCAGAACCAGAGGAGAATGTCATAGCTTGTCAGAACCAGAGGAGAATGTCATAGCTTGTCAGAACCAGAGGCGAATGTCATAGCTTGTCAGAACCAGAGGAGAATGTCATAGCTTGTCAGAACCAGAGGCGAATGTCATAGCTTCTTAGAACCAGAGGAGAATGTCATAGCTTCTCAGAACCAGAGGCGAATGTCATAGCTTGTCAGAACCAGAGGTGAATGTCACAGCTTCTCAGAACCAGGAAAGAGATGAACGTGGAAAGAACTCAAATTCTCAAAAAATACTTTTCACAAGTCATTGTTGAGACTAGAAGATTCTATCTGCATTTTAGTCCGAATGTAGTTATTGACATAGCCTTGTTCTGTTCAATGTTATCTACCTGTATAGAACATTAAATACCCCCATTTCATGTTGTTAAGTTCAAAATAATAGAATATCAAAATTGCTGACATTATTCAAACCAATGAGGGTTCGGAACTTTAAAGCCAGTTCTCAGAATGATCTTTTTGCAGATAGAACCTTATAGTCCCAAGCTCTAGCATTGTATTGTTTTATCACTTTTTTGTTTGCTGTATGGATCATTAATTTTACTGTAGATTTGTTTTCTGCTTCTGGCACACACACACATACAGTCACTCACACAGTCACTCACACAGTCACTCACACAGTCACTCACACAGTCAGTCAGTCACACACACACACACACACACACACACACACACACACACACACACACACACACACACACACACACACACCTCTCTGAGAGGTAATATGTTTCTGTGATGTTTCTGAGCCTTCATGATTTGTAAAACACACTAGCCCTGCTCTGGCCCGACACACACACACACACACACACACACACACACACACACACACACACACACACACACACACACACACACACACACACACACACACACACACACACACACACACACACACACACACACACACACACACACACACACACACACACACACACACACACACACACACACACACACACACACACACACTGTTTCAAGTCAGCGTCTGAGAAAGGGAGAACAGACTGAAGGGAAATAATCACAGTGTGACTGGTGAATGGTGAAGTGTGAAGATTGGCATTTAAATCATCTGGGTGAATTTCAATGAAAACAAATGTAAAATATATTAATGTAGCACAAAACACTGACATCGTGTTCTGTAGATCTGAGTGGCATAAAGAGAAAGAGAGAGAGGAGAGAGAGAGAGAGAGAGAGAGAGGGAGAGGGAGGAGAGAGAGAGAGAGGGAGAGAGGGAGAGAGGGAGAGCTGAAAGTTGCAGTGTCATTGTCCAGCTGTCTTTCGGTTCTCTGGAGAAACAGAAGGTTGGTTTGTATTCTTCACCTCCTCTGACTCCTCTTTCCTCTCTTTCCCCTCTCCCTTCTGCAGACGCTGGCGGTACGGGGATGGTTCTGAACACACACAGACAGACAAAAGGCTCTGTATCAGGTAGAGTCTGTACTGTTTGTGTTCTCCAAATCCTTGTAGTTTAATATACGTGACAAAAGTAGGTTAGAGTACAGATATGATATAACTATACAGTGGAGAGTTCAGCTACCCATTTATTCATGATTCCCTCGCTGGCGATCTTCACCTCCATGCGGTCACTGAAAATCTCTTTCTTCATCCTGGACACAAGAAAAGGAAACACAGGAAAGGTTCAAGCAGCAGTTCAGTTCTAAATCCATATTTGTCAAAGTGACTAAAACATCAGTGAGGACAATGTATTAGTTTCCTACCTGTTGAGTTTCATGTTATGAATCAGTCGATCTCTGTGGATGTCAGCTATCTCCTGTTTGGTCTGCTGGCAGAACCTACAGGGATGGATAGGGAGTAGAGGAGAGCTGTCAGACATGTTATACGGTAATGGTCATGTAATATTATTGGGGAAGCTATCTATGCCTTGCTTATGTTGTATTTCTGTGTGTGTGTGTATTTTACGTGTTGTATTCCTGTTGCCTTTTGTGGCTCCTCTCCTCCACATCAGTCAGCACCTCTTGGTAGGTGGGTTTGGAAGGAGTTACACCACAGACAGTCAAGGAATACAACTACTGTCCCCTTCTTATGACAAACTACACTACATGACGAAGTATGACCTGCTCGTCAAACATCTCATTCCAAAATCATGTGCATTAATATGGTGCTGGTCCCCCCTGCTACAACAGCCGCCGCTCTTTTGGGGAGGCTTTCCACTAGATGTTGGAACATTGCTGCGGGGACTTGCTTCCATTCAGCCATAAGAGCATTAGTGAAGTCGGGCACTGTTGGGCGATTAAGCCTGCCTCGCAGTCGGCATTCCACTTCATCCCAAAGGTGTTCGATGGGGTTGAGGTCAGGGCTCTGTGCAGGCCAGTCAAGTTCTTCCAGAACCGAATTTGACAAACCATTTCTGTATGGCCCTTGCTTTGTGCACGGGGGCATTGTCGTGCTAAAACAGGAAAGGGTCTTCCTCAAACTGTTGCCACAAAGTTGGAAGCACAGAATCTAGAATGTCATTGTATGCTGTAGCGTTAAGATTTTCCTTCACTGGATTAAAGGGGCATAGCCCAAACCCTAAAAAACAGCCCCAGACCACTATTCCTCCTTAAGCAAACTTTACAGTTGGCACTATGCAATAGGCAGGTAGCGTTCTCCTGGCCAAACCCATTGCGCATGGTGATCTTAGGCTTGTGTGCACTAGATAGTCCCGTTCGGTTGACCGGGGCAGCTCTAGCAGAGCAGAAATTTGACAAACTGACTTGTTGGAAAGGTGACATCCTGACGGTGCCATGCTGAAAGCCACTGATCTCTTCAGTAAGGCCGTTCTACTGCCAATGTTTGTCTATGTAGATTGCACGCTGTGTGCTTGATTTTATACTCCTGTCAGCAAAGGGTGTGGCTGAAACAGCTAAATGCACTAATTTGAAGGGGTGTCCAAATAATTTTGTACATATAGTGTATCTCTATCTAACTTATATTACATTTCATTAAAACCTATCAGGTCCTACACATTCCCAAACTATGATTATCTCAGAGTTTTACAGTCAGAATATGGTGAGAAAAAGCCGATGAGATCAGTTAACTTTGAACTCTATACCCCCTGTACTCAGCCCTCCCGTCTTCTCCTGTGCCAGGTTCATTAAGTGGTTCATTAACTCCAGTAAAGTACAGTCTCACATAATCCATGCACGTTTTATTAGCATGTTTAAGAGTATGTTTTTACATGTTGTTCTCAGCATAAATACAGTGTTCCAGCTGTGTGCAAAACAACATGTGTTCGTGGCTGTGCTGTGCTGTGTGTGTGTGTGTGTGTGTGTGTGTGTGTGTGTGTGTGTGTGTGTGTGTGTGTGTGTGTGTGTGTGTGTGTGTGTGTGTGTGTGTGTGTGTGTGTGTGTGTGTGTGTGTGTGTGTGTGTGTGCGTGCGTGCGTGCGTGCGTGTGTGCTGTGTGTGTGTGTGCGTGCGCGCGTGTGTGTGTGTGCGTGCGCGCGTGTGTGTTTGTGTCTGTGCTGTGTGCGCGTGTGTGTGTGTGTGCGTGTGTGTGTGTGTGCGCGTGCAGGGGCGCCGCCAGGGATTTTGGGCCCCATGAAAGTATATCACAGGCAACACCAACCCTGCACATTTGCTGTAACCACACACCTCCAGAACCCAATCGACCCATTAAAAGCCTTAAATAACTCTACCTTTGCAGGCTTGCAACTCTCTTGTCATCCAATATTTACTGTCCGATATTTACTGCCAGTGAGCTGTGAAAATATAACCCTGTGCAGACATGCATGCAACATACCCTCTATAAGAAATGTGCTGAAGGCCAGTCTAAATGTAATTTTAATGGTAATATTCTTGAATGGAAAATTCTCTTAACATGAATGAATAACTTACAATAAATATAACTTCAATATACATTAACCTCTTCAATTAAAATAAAAGAACATTGTCATCTATAGAATGATATAACAAACAAAATAATCAAATCAGCAGCAGATGTCTGAACTAAGTAACATACCAACTGGAAAATAAGCAGCTGGAAAAGTGGAAATGGAAAACGGAAAACAAAATGAAATGGAAAATGAAAAGGCCTGATGTTGGTGCAACAGGAAAGGTCAAGGGGTCACCAAATCAATAGGTTTCTTCCACTTGGGGTCTTGATTGGGCACAACAAATTATATGGTAATCCAGCCATTACTTTGAGATACATCTTGTTCTCTGTCTGTTCTCAGTCTTGTTCTCAGCCTGTGAACATCATGTAGTGTAGTGATGTAGTGATCCAACATCCACAGTCATACCATTTAACAGTTATCACTGGGCCTTGCTCAGCCTTACTCACCAAGAGCCCAGCGCTGAGCCTTCTAGCTAGCAAAGTCACTGATCAAGTCTAGCTAACTGACTTTCAATGGACAGCATGGCAAGACTGCAAAGCCTGTCCTGGGACATAGTGGACCTCAAATAGTTGTTTAAATCAGTTTTAGCTTACTGAAAGCTCTCTCACCACCAGCAACAGTCACAGGCAGTGTGCAAAATATACGTAAAGCAATGCACACTTCTCCAAAAATGCTTTTTCAGCTGCATTTTACAAATTGCATTCAGGAGACAAAGAGGGGACAAGTTAGGGGGGGGGAGTGTCAGCATATACAGTGTTCAGGTGTCAGGAGACAAAGAGGGGACAAGTTAGGGGAGTGTCAGCATATACAGTGTTCAGCTGTCAGGAGACAAAGAGGGGACAAGTTAGGGGGAGTGTCAGCATATACAGTGTTCAGGTGTCAGGAGACAAAGAGGGGACAAGTTAGGGGGAGTGTCAGCATATACAGTGTTCAGCTGTCAGGAGACAAAGAGGGGACAAGTTAGGGGGAGTGTCAGCATATACAGTGTTCAGGTGTCAGGAGACAAAGAGGGGACAAGTTAGGGGGAAGTGGCAGCATATACAGTGTTCAGGTGTCAGGAGACAAAGAGGGGACAAGTTAGGGGGAGTGTCAGCATATACAGTGTTCAGGTGTCAGGAGACAAAGAGGGGACAAGTTAGGGGGAGTGTCAGCATATACAGTGTTCAGGTGTCAGGAGACAAAGAGGGGACAAGTTAGGGGGGAGTGTCAGCATATACAGTGTTCAGCTGTCAGGAGACAAAGAGGGGACAAGTTAGGGGGAGTGTCAGCATATACAGTGTTCAGGTGTCAGGAGACAAAGAGGGGACAAGTTAGGGGGAGTGTCAGCATATACAGTGTTCAGGTGTCAGGAGACAAAGAGGGGACAAGTTAGGGGGGAGTGTCAGCATATACAGTGTTCAGGTGTCAGGAGACAAAGAGGGGACAAGTTAGGGGGAGTGTCAGCATATACAGTGTTCAGGTGTCAGGAGACAAAGAGGGGACAAGTTAGGGGGAAGTGGCAGCATATACAGTGTTCAGCTGTCAGGAGACAAAGAGGGGACAAGTTAGGGGGAGTGTCAGCATATACAGTGTTCAGGTGTCAGGAGACAAAGAGGGGACAAGTTAGGGGGAGTGTCAGCATATACAGTGTTCAGGTGTCAGGAGACAAAGAGGGGACAAGTTAGGGGGAAGTGTCAGCATATACAGTGTTCAGGTGTCAGGAGACAAAGAGGGACAAGTTAGGGGGACAAGTTGTCAGCATATACAGTGTTCAGGTGTCAGGAGACAAAGAGGGGACAAGTTGGGGGAGTGACAGCATATACAGTGTTCAGGTGTCAGGAGACAAAGAGGGGACAAGTTAGGGGGAGTGTCAGCATATACAGTGTTCAGGTGTCAGGAGACAAAGAGGGGACAAGTTAGGGGGAGTGTCAGCATATACAGTGTTCAGGTGTCAGGAGACAAAGAGGGGACAAGTTAGGGGGGAAGTGTCAGCATATACAGTGTTCAGGTGTCTTACTTCATGTTGAAACTCAGGTGTCAGATCTCTGGAATACATCGTGATCAGTGGTTGGCAGACAGAAGGGACTTGATCCTCACTAATCTGACCAACTTTAGGAACATTAGAAAATGATTCTACAATTTTTGCAGTGGTGTGAAACCGAGTGTCCAAGTCACTTATGATGTTGTCTATAGCAGTAAAAAACACTGTTCCGAAACACCTTTGCTGCACTGTCCTGAGCTGTCTCCTCTTGAGAGGTGTCATCATGATTGTGGACTTCAGGAAACAGCAGAGGGAGCACCCCCCTATCCACATCGATGGGACAGTAGTGGAGAGGGTAGTAAGTTTTAAGTTCCTCAGCGTACACATCACGGACAAACTGAATTGGTCCACCCACACAGACAGCGTGGTGAAGAAGGCGCAGCAGCGCCTCTTCAACCTTAGGAGGCTGAAGAAATTTGGCTTGTCACCAAAAGCACTCACAAACTTCTACAGATGCACAATCGAGAACATCCTGTCGGGCTGTATCACCGCCTGGTACGGCAACTGCTCCGCCCGCAACCGTAAGGCTCTCCAGAGGGTAGTGAGGTCTGCACAACGCATCACCGGGGCAAACTACCTGCCCTCCAGGACACCTACACCACCCGATGTCACAGGAAGGCCATAAAGATCATCAAGGACAACAACCACCCGAGCCACTGCCTGTTCACCCTGCTATCATCCAGAAGGCGAGGTCAGTACAGGTGCATTAAAGCAGGGACCGAGAGACTGAAAAACAGCTTCTATCTCAAGGCCATCAGACTGTTAAACAGCCACCATCAGACTGTTAAACAGCCACAATGAGTGGCTGCTGCCAACACACTGACTCAACTCCAGCCACTTTAATTATGGGAATTGATGGGAATTGATGTAAAATATATCACTAGCCACTTTAAACAATGCTACTTAATATAATGTTTACATACCCTACATTACTCATCTCATATGTATATGTATATACTGTACTCTATATCATCTACTGCATCTTTATGTAATACATGTATCACTGGCCACTTTAAACTATGCCACTTTGTTTACATACCTTGCATTACTCATCTCATATGTATATACTGTACTCGATACCATCTACTGCATCTGGCCTATGCCGTTCTGTACCATCACTCATTCATATATCTTTATGTACATATTCTTTATCCCTTTACACTTGTGTGTATAAGGTAGTCGTTTTGGAATTGTTAGGTTAGATTACTCATTGGTTATTACTACATTGTCGGAACTAGAAGCACAAGCATTTCACTACACTCGCATTAACATCTGCTAACCATGTGTATGTGACAAATACATTTGATTCGATTTCATTTGGAATCTCTTCCATTTCCTCTGGCGGCTGTGTTCCTTGCTAAATTGAGGTGCAACATCCATTTGGGGAGAATCAGTGTTGCCTCAGACAGGAGAGACTCCCATCCATCTCTAAGAGCCTCTTCCTTTAAGGCTCTGATATTGGCTGCCTCTGTGTCAAGGGAGATTTTTCCTGACTGGAGAATCCCATTCCCGTCCTCAATGTATTGCAGTACCTGCAATTATGCCAACTGACATGTCATTCAACACAATGCTGCTCACCTTCTTCTTCAGTTGGGAGTAGGGCTGGTTCAGGGGTATGGGGATGGGGAGACAGGGCTGGTTCAGGGTTATGGGGATGGGAGACAGGGCTGGTTCAGGGGTATGGGGATGGGAGACAGGGCTGGTTCAGGGGTATGGGGATGGGGAGACAGGGCTGGTTCAGGGGTATGGGGATGGGGAGACAGGGCTGGTTCAGAGGTATGGGGATGGGGAGACAGGGCTGGTTCAGGGGTATGGGAATGGGGAGACAGGGCTGGTTCAGGGGTATGGGGATGGGGAGACAGGGCTGGTTCAGGGGTATGGGGATGGGGAGACAGGGCTGGTTCAGGGGTATGGGGATGGAGAGACAGGGCTGGTTCAGGGGTATGGGGATGGAGAGACAGGGCTGGTTCAGGGGTATGTGTCATGCAGGTGAAAGAGGACCCAAAAGCGACTTGGCGAAAACAGAGTCTTTAATCCAGTAACGTAAATACAAACAAAAAAACACAACTTTCACTCGATATGACGAGGACAAACTGGAGACTCGAACTTGAACAGCAGGTGAACAGCAGGTTGCCTCGGGAAGGCACTTGAACCAGACAGACTCAGACACCTGCTCACCACGCAGCATCTGAGGAAAACACGACACGACAGGGCGATACACAAACACAGCACGGTGAATACTAAACAAGGAACCGACAGGACAGGAACGGAACACAAAGGAAGAAATAGGGACTCTAATCAGGGAAAGGATCGGGAACAGGTGTGGGAAGACTAAATGATTGATTAGGGGAATAGGAACAGCTGGGAGCAGGAACGGAACGATAGAGAGAAGAGAGAGCGAGAGAGTGAAAGAGGGAGGGGGAGAGAGAGGGATAGAAAGAGGGAAAGAACCTAATAAGACCAGCAGAGGGAAACGAATAGAATGGGAAGCACAGGGACAAGACAAGATAATAAATGACAAAACATGACAGTACCCCCCACTCACCGAGCGCCTCCTGGCGCACTCGAGGAGGAATCCTGGCGGCAACGGAGGAAATCATCGATGAGTGAACGGTCCAGCACGTCCCGAGACGGAACCCAACTCCTCTCCTCAGGACCGTAACCCTCCCAATCCACTAAGTATTGGTGACCCCGTCCCGAGAACGCATGTCCATGATCTTATGTACCTTGTAAATAGGTGCGCTCGACAAGGACGGGAGGGGGAGGGAAGACGAACGGGGGTGCGAAGAAAGGGCTTGACACAGGAGACATGGAAGACAGGATGGACGCGACGAAGATGTCGCGGAAGAAGCAGTCGCACAGCGACAGGATTGACGACCTGGGAGACACGGAACGGACCAATGAACCGCGGAGTCAACTTACGAGAAGCTGTCGTAAGAGGGAGGTTGCGAGTGGAAAGCCACACTCTCTGGCCGCAACAATACCTTGGACTCTTAATCCTGCGTTTATTGGCGGCTCTCACAGTCTGTGCCCTGTAACGGCAAAGTGCAGACCTCACCCTCCTCCAGGTGCGCTCACAACGTTGGACAAACGCTTGAGCGGAGGGAACGCTGGACTCGGCAAGCTGGGATGAGAACAGAGGAGGCTGGTAACCCAGACTACTCTGAAACGGAGATAACCCGGTAGCAGACGAAGGAAGCGAATTGTGAGCGTATTCTGCCCAGGGGAGCTGTTCTGCCCAAGACGCAGGGTTTCTGAAAGAAAGGCTGCGTAGTATGCGACCAATCGTCTGATTGGCCCTCTCTGCTTGACCGTTAGACTGGGGATGAAACCCGGAAGAGAGACTGACGGATGCACCAATCAAACGACAGAACTCCCTCCAAAACTGTGACGTGAATTGCGGGCCTCTGTCTGAAACGGCGTCTAACGGGAGGCCATGAATTCTGAATACATTCTCGATAATGATTTGTGCCGTCTCCTTAGCGGAAGGAAGTTTAGCGAGGGGAATGAAATGTGCCGCCTTAGAGAACCTATCGACAACCGTAAGAATCACAGTCTTCCCCGCAGACAAAGGCAGACCGGTAATGAAGTCTAGGGCGATGTGAGACCATGGTCGAGAAGGAATGGGGAGCGGTCTGAGACGACCGGCAGGAGGAGAGTTACCCGACTTAGTCTGCGCGCAGTCCGAACAAGCAGCCACGAAACGGCGCGTGTCACGCTCCTGAGTCGGCCACCAAAAGCGCTGGCGAATAGACGCAAGAGTGCCTCGAACACCGGGATGACCAGCTAACTTGGCAGAGTGAGCCCACTGAAGAACAGCCAGACGAGTGGAAACAGGAACGAAAAGGAGGTTACTAGGACAAGCGCGCGGCGACGCAGTGTGCGTGAGTGCTTGCTTAACCTGTCTTTCAATTCCCCAGACTGTTAACCCGACAACACGCCCATAAGGAAGAATCCCCTCGGGATCAGTAGAAGCCACAGAAGAACTAAACAGACGGGATAAGGCATCAGGCTTGGTGTTCTTGCTACCCGGACGGTAAGAAATCACAAACTCGAAACGAGCGAAAAACAACGCCCAACGAGCTTGACGGGCATTAAGTCGTTTGGCAGAACGGATGTACTCAAGGTTCTTATGGTCTGTCCAAACGACAAAAGGAACGGTCGCCCCCTCCAACCACTGTCGCCATTCGCCTAGGGCTAAGCGGATGGCGAGCAGTTCACGGTTACCCACATCATAGTTGCGCTCAGATGGCGACAGGCGATGAGAAAAATAAGCGCAAGGATGAACCTTATCGTCAGACTGGAAGCGCTGGGATAGAATGGCTCCCACGCCTACCTCTGAAGCGTCAACCTCGACAATGAATTGTCTAGTGACGTCAGGAGTAACGAGGATAGGAGCGGACGTAAAACGTTCTTTTAGAAGATCAAAAGCTCCCTGGGCGGAACCGGACCACTTAAAACACGTCTTGACAGAAGTAAGAGCTGTGAGAGGGGCAGCAACTTGACCGAAATTACGAATGAAACGCCGATAGAAATTAGCGAAACCTAAAAAGCGCTGCAACTCGACACGTGACCTTGGAACGGGCCAATCACTGACAGCTTGGACCTTAGCGGAATCCATCTGAATGCCTTCAGCGGAAATAACGGAACCGAGAAAAGTAACGGAGGAGACATGAAAAGAGCACTTCTCAGACTTTACGTAGAGACAATTCTCTAAAAGGCGCTGTAGAACACGTCGAACGTGCTGAACATGAATCTCGAGTGACGGAGAAAAAATCAGGATATCGTCAAGATAGACAAAAACAAAGATGTTCAGCATGTCTCTCAGAACATCATTAACTAATGCCTGAAAAACAGCTGGCGCATTGGCGAGACCAAACGGCAGAACCCGGTACTCAAAATGCCCTAACGGAGTGTTAAACGCCGTTTTCCACTCGTCCCCCTCTCTGATGCGCACGAGATGGTAAGCGTTACGAAGGTCCAACTTAGTAAAGCACCTGGCTCCCTGCAGAATCTCGAAGGCTGATGACATAAGGGGAAGCGGATAACGATTCTTAACCGTTATGTCATTCAGCCCTCGATAATCCACGCAGGGCGCAGAGTACCGTCCTTCTTCTTAACAAAAAGAACCCCGCCCCGGCCGGAGAGGAAGAAGGCACTATGGTACCGGCGTCAAGAGACACAGACAAATAATCCTCGAGAGCCTTACGTTCGGGAGCCGACTGAGAGTATAGTCTACCCCGAGGAGGAGTGGTCCCCGGAAGGAGATCAATACTACAATCATACGACCGGTGAGGAGGAAGGGAGTTGGCTCGGGACCGACTGAAGACCGTGCGCAGATCATGATATTCCTCCGGCACTCCTGTCAAATCGCCAGGTTCCTCCTGAGAAGTAGGGACAGAAGAAACGGGAGGGATGGCAGACATTAAACACTTCACATGACAAGAAACGTTCCAGGATAGGATAGAATTACTAGACCAATTAATAGAAGGATTATGACATACTAGCCAGGGATGACCCAAAACAACAGGTGTAAACGGTGAACGAAAAATCAAAAAAGAAATAGTCTCACTGTGGTTACCAGATACTGTGAGGGTTAAAGGTAGTGTCTCAAATCTGATACTGGGAAGATGACTACCATCTAAGGCGAACATGGGCGTAGGCTTATCTAACTCTCTGAAAGGAATGTCATGTTTCCGAACCCATGCTTCGTCCATGAAACAACCCTCAGCCCCAGAGTCTATCAAGGCACTACATGTAGCACCCGAACCGGTCCAGCGTAGATGGACCGACAAAGTAGTACAAGATTTTGATGGAGAGACTTGAGTAGTTGCGCTCACCTGTAGCCCTCCGCTTACAGATGAGCTCTGGCTTTACTGGACATGAATTAACAAAATGTCCAGCAACTCCGCAATAGAGGCACAGGCGGTTGGTGATCCTCCGTTCCCTCTCCTTAGTCGAGATGCGAATCCCTCCCAGCTGCATGGGCTCAGACTCTGAGCCAGAGGAGGGAGATGGTTGCGATGCGGAGCAGGGAAACACCGTTGATGCGAGCTCTCTTCCACGAGCCCGGTGACGAAGATCTACCCGTCGTTCTATGCGGATGGCGAGAGCAATCAAAGAGTCCACATCTGAAGGAACCTCCCGGGAGAGAATCTCATCCTTAACCACTGCGTGGAGTCCCTCCAGAAAACGAGCGAGCAGCGCCGGCTCGTTCCACTCACTAGAGGCAGCAAGAGTGCGAAACTCAATAGAATAATCCGTTATGGACCGTTCACCTTGGCATAAGGAAGCCAGGGCCCTAGAAGCCTCCCTACCAAAAACTGAACGGTCAAAAACCCGAATCATCTCCTCTTTAAAGTTCTGGAACTTGTTAGAGCAATCAGCCCTTGCCTCCCAGATAGCTGTGCCCCATTCTCGAGCCCGGCCAGTAAGGAGTGAAATGACGTAAGCAACCCGAGCTCTCTCTCTAGAGTATGTGTTGGGTTGGAGAGAGAACACAATCTCACACTGCGTGAGAAAGGAGCGGCACTCAGTGGGCTGCCCGGAGTAGCAAGGTGGGTTATTAACCCTAGGTTCTGGAGGCTCGGCAGGCCAGGAAGTAACAGGTGGCACGAGACGTAGACTCTGGAACTGTCCAGAGAGGTCGGAAACCTGAGCGGCCAGGTTCTCCACGGCATGGCGAGCAGCAGACAATTCCTGCTCGTGTCTGCCGAGCATGGCTCCTTGGATCTCGACGGCAGTGTAACGAGCGTCTGAAGTCGCTGGGTCCATTCCTTGGTCGGTTCCTTCTGTCATGCAGGTGAAAGAGGACCCAAAAGCGACTTGGCGAAAACAGAGTCTTTAATCCAGTAACGTAAATACAAACAAAAAAACACAACTTTCACTCGAAATGACGAGGACAAACTGGAGACTCGAACTTGAACAGCAGGTGAACAGCAGGTTGCCTCGGGAAGGCACTTGAACCAGACAGACTCAGACACCTGCTCACCACGCAGCATCTGAGGAAAACACGACACGACAGGGCGATACACAAACACAGCACGGTGAATACTAAACAAGGAACCGACAGGACAGGAACGGAACACAAAGGAAGAAATAGGGACTCTAATCAGGGGAAAGGATCGGGAACAGGTGTGGGAAGACTAAATGATTGATTAGGGGAATAGGAACAGCTGGGAGCAGGAACGGAACGATAGAGAGAAGAGAGAGCGAGAGAGTGAAAGAGGGAGGGGGAGAGAGAGGGATAGAAAGAGGGAAAGAACCTAATAAGACCAGCAGAGGGAAACGAATAGAATGGGAAGCACAGGGACAAGACAAGATAATAAATGACAAAACATGACAGTATGGGGATGGGAGACAGAGCTGGTTCAGGGGTATGGGGATGGGGAGACAGGGCTGGTTCAGGGGTATGGGGATGGGAGACAGGGCTGATTCAGGGGTATGGGGATGGGAGACAGGGCTGGTTCAGGGGTATGGGGATGGGAGACAGGGCTGGTTCAGGGGTATGGGGATGGGAGACAGGGCTGGTTCAGGGGTATGGGGATGGGAGACAGGGCTGGTTCAGGGGTATGGGGATGGGAGACAGGGCTGGTTCAGGGGTATGGGGATGGGGAGACAGGGCTGTTGGGCCTGGCAGGGGCAGGGACAACTGATTTAGTATGAATAGCTTGCTAAAAGTTTGCTGCATTGATTAAATGAAGGGCTAAAAGAGTGAAATGTAAACACTCAGAATTTTATGTGAAGATATTAAGTAACTAATGTTAGGGGAGCAAAAGTAGCCTATTTCACTATGGACTAAGCTAACAGGTCAATTTCACGGACTACACCCACCTTCCTTTGTGAAAAATCGCCCTTTCTTTTCTCTCTTCTGTCTTTCTTTTCATTTTTGGAAGCCACATTTTATTTAGGAAGCTGAGACATGATGCTCCACTGCTAGCAAGTACCATTTGCACCTGGTTTGGGGGCAGGACCTAACAATTTCATGTAAATAGAGGGTTAGGCAATACAGAGGCTCTGTAAATAAAATATTCTATTAATGATGATAGGTTAATCATTTCATATTACATTTTTCTAACCTAATGTTCTAATAATTTTTTAGGGCCCCTGTCAGTCACAGGCCCTTAGAATCGTCCTAACTTTCCCGGCGCCCCTGTGTGTGTGTGTGTGTGTGTGTGTGTGTGTGTGTGTGTGTGTGTGTGTGTGTGTGTGTGTGTGTGTGTGTGTGTGTGTGTGTGTGTGTGTGTGTGTGTGTGTGTGTGTGTGTGTGTGTGTGTGTGTGTAAGGATATGTGAGGTTGGTGATCTCAGTGCGTCTGATCCTGCGTGTGTCAGATCCAGCGGGTGTAGGGATGTCTTGGAGGTGCAGGTAACGAGACACCAGAGGACTCTGACCACAGGGCTTGAAACAGACATGCTGGAACTCTGGACCTGCTCCGATGTAGTGGGACTGGAACACACAACACATTACAACTAATACTAAACACACAACACATTACAACTAATACTAAACACACAACACATTACAACTAATACTAAACACACAACACATTACAACTAATACTAAACACACAACACATTACAACTAATACTAAACACACAACACATTACAACTAATACTAAACACACAACACATTACAACTAATACTAAACACACAACACATTACAACTAATACTAAACACACAACACATTACAACTAATACTAAACACACAACACATTACAACTAATACTAAACACACAACACATTACAAGTACACATGATAACTACACACACACTTTGACACCACATTCTTACACTATGGTGCCGACCCAAACAGTACTGTTCTGGCTCAGATATTTTCTTTCCAGCGTTCCAGCAGGGTTCTGTCAACTACAGAGGATGCATAACCAGGCCAGCCTGGTGCAGATTAGCTTGACTTGGCTCGACCCAGCTCAGTAGAAATGGGTCATTGTGTTACTTCTCTCTGAATCAACGTAACGTACCATATTGCTGTCTTACCTCTCTCTTGCGGTCCATTTTGGAGTCAGCATTGGCAATGCTTCCTCTCTTCTGCTTCTCTGTGCTGGCGCTGGACACCAGCTCTTCAAACTCCATCTGCAGGTCTGACTCACACACACACACACACACACACACACACACACACACACACACACACACACACACACACACACACACACACACACACACACACACACACACACACACACACACACACACACACACACACACACACACACACACACTGAGTGATTATTGTAATAGTGTGGGTATTGTTACCACCAGAGTCACTGCAAAGTGGAAAACTTACCATAAACCTCATTATCATGGGAATTCAATGAAACCTTTCTTGTGCATTTTGAAGAGGAAACTATTTATATATTGCTCTGTTTTTTCAATTAGACCATGGCATTGTTAAATATTTGTTTCTGATTGAAGGCCATTCTAGAGCGTGCATTATTTCCCTATAACGCACGGTATATCAGCACGGTAGAATTCAATGGCTATCTGTTATGCAGGTGAATGAGGACCCAAAAGCGACTTAACAGAAACAGAGTTTTATTCCAGTCTTAACAAAAAACGATTAATCCTGAATTCTTTCACAGGTAATGTCCAAACAGGAATAACTGAAATCCTCTAGTCAGTAGAGGGGAACAACAGGAGATGCGACCACAGACTGCAGGTCGCTTCGGGAAGGCGCAGGCCGTAGCTGATAGAGACACCTGCTCACACGCAGCATCTGAAGAAGGCAAAAACACGACAGGCCGGAACAAGGACACAGAACAGCAAACATCAAACAAGGATCCGACAAGGACAGAAGCGGAAACAGAGAGAGAAATAGGGACTTAATCAGAGGGCAAAATAGGGGACAGGTGTGAAAGAGTAAACGAGGTAGTTGGGAGAATGAGGAACAGCTGGGAGCAGGAACGGAACGATAGAGAGAGAGAGAGAGAGAGAGGGAGAGAGATAGAGGGAGGGAAAGAACCTAATAAGAACAGCAGGGGGAAACGAATAGAAGAGAAAGCACAGGGACGAGACATGACAATCTATGACAAAACATGACACTATCGTTCATTCTTATGTTCCATGCTGCTTTTGGTAGCAAAATCGAATTGAAAACATTATTGACATTGTTGAATTAGATTTTCATAATAGCAAGCTAGGACTGATGGTCTGGTTAGCTAAACTAGCAAGTCTGTTGGGTTACCAAGGCAACTACTGTGGCTATCTAGTAAACTTGCTTCCTACTTCAGTGGATATTGAACACATTTCTACTGGCAAATGAAAACATTTTGAGCGGCAAATGTGTTAAATTATAGCCATGGTACAGTATATAAGAGATTATCAACTCAGGGCTCTATGCGTTAGTGGAACACACCTTCCAAGTCATTTATTGTTTTCCATAGAACACACAGCCTCTCGTTGATTATCCCTTACATAATCCGCTCCTTATAACAGACATCGTTGAAGAACATTTTCAGATTAAATCACAGTGCAAGAATATAATGAGGTTTATGGTATTTTTGCACTTCGCACAAAAATGTTGCCCTAAATCTATGGATCAGGTTGACACTGGACTAACCTCACCTGCAGGCTATTGTGCACAGCACATAAAACTCTGGGATATCAACCACTTAAAATTGGCCTTAGTGGGAGTGACCATAGAATTCTATGGGAGTGACCTACTGAGGAAAATATTTGTCATCATTTAACTTCTTGCGGATCAGTGGGACATGAAATCACAAGGCAATACATCAAAATAAAGCTTAACTTGTTAATCCAGCCGCGTGTCAGATTTCAAAAGACTTTACGGCGAAAGCAAACCATGCAATTATCTTAGGACAGCACCCATCACACAAATGCATAACAAATAATTTTCAACCATGGAGTTGAAAGTCATAAATAGCGATATAATGTTTTGCCTTACTTTATAAGATCTTCTTCTGTTGGCACTCCAAAAGGGATCCTTTTCTTAGAGTCCCATTTCTCTCCTTGTTAAACTGCCCTGTGGTTTGAAAAGGTGTCAAATGATTTATTGTTTCCAACCTGCAAAAACAGCCTCTCTGTTATTATCCATAAACAACTCAGTTTAACTGAGCATCGCTTGCCAAGAACATTTTCTCAGAGTTCCAGCAAAATGCAGAACCAATAGGGTTAATAACCCACCTTGCTACCCGGGCAGCCCAAACATTCAATCAGCTCGGGTTGCTTACGTCATTTTTACATTTGCTAATACCAGAACTTTAAAACATTTGGATAAATCTATGACGATCAGGTTGACACTGTGATGGAAACATTTACAGTGGTCAAAATGAGATTCTTCTTAGGTTCCTTCCAGTGTGGACTTTTTGCATCCAACGGGAGTTCGTCACCATTATTAAATCTTACCCCTGCTAAAATGGCTCCAAAGAACTGGTTCTCCTGCCAACCGCCTGTTCTATGGGAGCCACCTAGAAAAACACATTTCTGGCAAATCAGTCAAAACCACCTTTCATGTTTCTTAGAAAATAAAGACACTACCTTTAATGTGGTAACCTGACTGAAACTGAAAAAGTTTTCGTATCATCTTTCAACCTGTTGTTTTGGGTCACAGTTGTCTTGTAATTCTATTATCAAAATGAAAACCATAACTTGTTAATAAACCGTGAAACAAATAAACGATAACAAGTCTCAAAAGTGCCTTCTTCCTCCGGCCGGGCGGGTTCTTTTGTTAAGAAGAAGGACCATTTCATGTAATCTTACGGTTATACCATCACAAAACATTCATTTTAACCATGGAGTTGAAAGTCTTAAACCTAGCGAGAATATATGCCTTACTTTTGAAGATCTTCTTCTGTTGGCACTCCAAAAGGTCCCAGTTACATTACAAATGGTCCTTTTGATAAACTCCTCCTTTATATCCATAAAAACTCAGTTTAAGTCAATAATCCACTCGTTTTCCCTCCTTCAAAATGCATACAAAGTGAATCCCAAACGTTACTGATAAAGTATCCAAACAAGTCAATCAAATTTGTAATCAAACATTGCCCTAATACGCAAATAAACGATAACATTTAAGACGGAGAATCATTATTGTCTTTACCGGAGAAAATACCAAAGAACTGGTTCTCATTCACAGCCAAAATGGGAGCCACCTAGAAAAACTACAATTTCTGGCAAATTTTTCCAAAACCAGCCTGAAACTCTTTCTAAAGACTGTTGACATCTAGAAATCGGGCACGATTTTGCCCTATTATACAAGTGCCAACCATTGAAATCAGTGGTAGGATGAACATTTTTTGGGGGGATGGTTTGTCCTCTGGGTTTTGCCTGCCATTTCAGTTCTGTTATACTCAAAGACATTATTTTAACAGTTGTAGAAAATGTATAGTGTTTTCTAGCCAGAACCAATTATATGCATATCCTAGCTTCTGGGCCTGAGTAGCAGGCAGTTTACTTTGGGGAAGCTTTTCATCCGGACGTCAAACTACTGCCCCCTACCTCAAAGAAGTTAATTTAAGCAAATCACACGACTGCGAAGAGTGGCTCTGTGCTTGTGGTGTGCTAGCGTACAGGATAGGGTTAGGGGGAAGGCATCGTAGAAGATGATTGGTTGGTAGATTATGCTGATTAAGCCAATGTCTACGCGGCGGGAGTTTCTCCTGGCTCTTTGTATTGGCTAACGAAGGCCGAGTTTGATGCGTTGGTAAACCAGACTTTGGGTGAAAGTGTCTGGGAACAAGATTAGTACTGGACAGATGATGTATGGCTGCACAGTGTGACAGACCCTGTTCAAATCCTCATGTCGCCACTTCTAACCCCAACACTCACTACACTAGGGTCAAACAAACACACACAGTGTCCTTTATAGAGGAAACATTATACCATACACACACATACCCACACACACCTGCTCTAACAGGTGGGTAGGCAGGAACTCAGATGTTAGGGTTTCCAGAGCTTGTTCAGTTAAATTGTGATCAGAGCCACAGATGAAGGAGAGATTTGTACCCCTAAACCCCTAAAAACACTGCCTGCCTGCCAGCTCTCTCTCTCCCTCTCATCCTCTGTCTCTCTTTCTGTTTGATCTCTCGATGTCTCTCTCCCCCTCTATAGTGTGTTTGTCAAAGCAAGGCAAGGCAGTGCTCTTCCATAAAGCAGACCTGATCCCCAGCAGCTGTTGCTGTGTTAAGGTGGATCAGAGTTTTCCCCAGACACAGGCTGCTTCCTAAATACTATTCCACATGTGGTGCACTATACAGGGAGTAGTGTTTCATTTGAGACACAAGCACAGAGAGAGACCCATTACAACACTACACAACTCCCTAACAAGACACATAGTATATAATAGGTTATAAGCCACTTGGCAGATGCTGTATCTAAAGCGAATTACACTACAGTGAGTTCACACTTTTAGTCAAGAGAGAGAAGAGATATAGACATTAACAGTTAACGCTGTGTTCTGTATTTTCAGAAAGTGGACTGTCTTTATTTTGTGACAAAAGTATACTTTTCAGACCATCTTTGGAAGAGAAGCCATCATAAGGCAAACACACCAAAGGGGAGGAATTGTCACGTCCTGATCTGTTTCACCTGCCTTGTGATTGTCTCCACCCCCTCCAGGCGTCACTTATTTTCCCTGGTGTATATATTCCTGTGTTTCCTGTCTCTTGGTGCCAGTTTGTTTGGGATGTTTTTCAAGTCAACCAGCATGTTTTCCCGTACTCCTGCATCTATTCTCTTTTTGCTCATCCTCCCGGTTTTGAACCTTGCCTTGCCTGTCCTGTCTCTGAGCCCGCCTGCCTGACCACTCTGCCTGCCCCTGAGTCCACCTGCCTGACCACTCTGCCTGCCCCTGAGCCCGCCTGCCTGCCCCTGAACCTGCCCGCCGACCTGTACCTCTGGATTACAGAGCTCTGCCTGCCTTGACCTGTCTTCTGCTTGCCCTTGTTGGAACATTAAACATTGTTACTTCGTCAGTCTGCATCTGGGTCTTACTTTGATACCTGATAAGAACATGATCCGTGGACCCATAATGTTTCATTATGAAGTTACTAAAACCCACTGATATATCAAGCAAAGCATGGACCACACATCTCTTCTAGACAGGGAGAGTCAGTGAAACAACCAGCTCAGTGTTCATGTAAACAGACAGACAGACAGACAGACAGACAGACAGACAGACAGACAGACAGACAGACAGACAGACAGACAGACAGACAGACAGACAGACAGACAGACAGACAGACAGACAGACAGACAGACAGACAGACAGACAGACAGACAGACAGACAGACAGACAGACAGACAGACAGACAGACAGACAGACAGACAGACAGACAACAGACAGACAGACAGACATCAGACAGACGCTAAAAAATCATCAGCAACATCAAAGTCATGTTGTAACATAGCCTGGTCTAACCTGGGGTGAAGTCATGGTGTAACATAGCCTGGTCTAGCCTGGGGTGAAGTCATGGTGTAACATAGCCTGGTCTAGCCTGGGGTGAAGTCATGGTGTAACATAGCCTGGTCTAGCCTGGTCTAACCTGGAGTGATGTCATGTTGTAACATAGCCTGGTCTAACCTGGGGTGAAGTCATGGTGTAACATAGCCTGGTCTAGCCTGGTCTAACCTGGGATGAAGTCATGGTGTAACATAGCCTGGTCTAGCCTGGTCTAACCTGGGGTGTAGTCATGTAGTCATAAAGGAGAACCTGGAGAGGCTTGGGCGAGGAGCTGCGGGGGGGCCGGAGCTGTTGGCCGAGGTAGGAGTGGCCAGGCGGAAGGCATGGCCAGCCGTTGAGAAATGCTTGTTGAAGTTTCCGATAATCATGGATTTGTCGGTGGTGACCGTGTTCCCTAGCCTCAGTGCAGTGGGCAGCTGGGAGGAGGTGCTCTTGTTCTCCATGGACTTCACAGGGTCCCAGAACTTTTTGGAGTTGGAGCTACAGGATGCAAACTTCTGCCTGAAGAAGCTGGCCTTAGCTTTCCTGACTGACTGCGTGTATTGGTTCCTGACTTCCCTGAACAGTTGCATATCGCGGGGACTGTTCGATGCTATTGCAGTCCGCCACAGGATGTTTTTGTGCTGGTCCAGGGCAGTCAGGTCTGGAGTGAACCAAGGGCTGTATCTGTTCTTAGTTCTGCATTTTTTGAACGGAGCATGCTTATCTAAAATGGTGAGGAAGTTACTCTTAAAGAATGACCAGGCATCCTCAACTGACGGGATGAGGTCAATGTCCTTCCAGGATACCCGGGCCAGGTCGATTAGAAAGGCCTGCTCACAGAAGTGTTTTAGGGAACGTTTGACAGTGAGGAGGGGTGGTCGTTTGACTGCGGCACCGTAGCGGATACAGGCAATGAGGCAGTGGTCGCTGAGATCCTGGTTGAAGACAGCGGAGGTGTATTTGGAGGGCCAGTTGGTCAGGATGACGTCTATGAGGGTGCCCTAGCTTACAGAGTTAGGGTTGTACCTGGTGGGTTCCTTGATGATTTGTGTGAGATTGAGGGCATCTAGCTTAGATTGTAGGACTGCCGGGGTGTTAAGCATATCCCAGTTTAGGTCACCTAACAGAACAAACTCTGAAGCTAGATGGGGGGCAATCAATTCACAAATGGTGTCCAGGGCACAGCTGGGAGCTGAGGGGGGTCGGTAGCAGGCGGCAACAGTGAGAGACTTATTTCTGGAGAGAGTAATTTTCAGAATTAGTAGTTCGAACTGTTTGGGTATGGACCTGGAAAGTATGACATTACTTTGCAGGCTATCTCTGCAGTAGACTGCAACTCCTCCCCCTTTGGCAGTTCTATCTTGATGGAAGATGTTATAGTTGGGTATGGAAATCTCTGAATTTTTGGTGGCCTTCCTGAGCCAGGATTCAGACACGGCAAGGACATCAGGGTTAGCAGAGTGTGCTAAAGCAGTGAGTAAAACAAACTTAGGGATGAGGCTTCTGATGTTGACATGCATGAAACCTATGCTTTTTCGATCACAGAAGTCAACAAATGAGGGTGCCTGGGGACATGCAGGGCCTGGGTTTACCTCCACATCACCCGCAGAACAGAGAAGGAGTAGTATGAGTGTCACGTTCTGACCTTTATTTCCTGTGTTTTGTATTTAGTTAGTATGGTCAGGGCGTGAGTTGGGTGGGCAGTCTATGTTTGTTTTTCTATGTTTTGGGTATTTCTATGTTTCAGCCTAGTATGGTTCTCAATCAGAGGCAGGTGTCATTAGTTGTCTCTGATTGAGAATCATACTTAGGTAGCCTGGGTTTCACTGTGTGTTTGGGGGTGATTGTTTCTGTCTCTGTGATTGCACCAGATAGGACTGTTTTGAGTTTTCACAGTTATTGTTTTTTGTAGTCAGTTGTTCATGTGTACCTTAACGTATTAAAAAGAACCATGGACACTTACCACGCCGCGTATTGGTCCTCTGATCCGTTTCGCCTCTCCTCTTCGGAAGAAGAGGAGGAAATTCATTACAATGAGGGTGCGGCTAAAGGCTATCAAAACTGGTCGCCTAGAGCGTTGGGGGCAGAGAATAAGAGGAGCAGGTTTCTGGGCATGGTAGAATATATTCAGGGCATAATGCGCAGACAGGGGTATGGTGGGGTGCGGTTACGGCGGAGGTAAGCCCAGGCACTGGGTGATGATGAGAGGTCTAACCTGGGGTGTAGTCATGTTGTAACATAGCCTGGTCTAGCCTGGTCTAACCTGGGATGAAGTCATGGTGTAACATAGCCTGGTCTAACCTGGTCTAACCTGGGGTGTAGTCATGTTGTAACATAGCCTGGTCTAACCTGGGGTGAAGTCATGGTGTAACATAGCCTGGTCTAGCCTGGTCTAACCTGGGGTGAAGTCATGGTGTAACATAGCCTGGTCTAACCTGGTCTAGCCTGGTCTAACCTGGGGTGAAGTCATGGTGTAACAGCCTGGTCTAGCCTGGTCTAACCTGGGGTGTAGTCATGTAGTCATAAAGGAGAACCTGGAGAGGCTTGGGCGAGGAGCTGCGGGGGGGCCGGAGCTGTTGGCCGAGGTAGGAGTGGCCAGGCGGAAGGCATGGCCAGCCGTTGAGAAATGCTTGTTGAAGTTTCCGATAATCATGGATTTGTCGGTGGTGACCGTGTTCCCTAGCCTCAGTGCAGTGGGCAGCTGGGAGGAGGTGCTCTTGTTCTCCATGGACTTCACAGGGTCCCAGAACTTTTTGGAGTTGGAGCTACAGGATGCAAACTTCTGCCTGAAGAAGCTGGCCTTAGCTTTCCTGACTGACTGCGTGTATTGGTTCCTGACTTCCCTGAACAGTTGCATATCGCGGGGACTGTTCGATGCTATTGCAGTCCGCCACAGGATGTTTTTGTGCTGGTCCAGGGCAGTCAGGTCTGGAGTGAACCAAGGGCTGTATCTGTTCTTAGTTCTGCATTTTTTGAACGGAGCATGCTTATCTAAAATGGTGAGGAAGTTACTCTTAAAGAATGACCAGGCATCCTCAACTGACGGGATGAGGTCAATGTCCTTCCAGGATACCCGGGCCAGGTCGATTAGAAAGGCCTGCTCACAGAAGTGTTTTAGGGAACGTTTGACAGTGAGGAGGGGTGGTCGTTTGACTGCGGCACCGTAGCGGATACAGGCAATGAGGCAGTGGTCGCTGAGATCCTGGTTGAAGACAGCGGAGGTGTATTTGGAGGGCCAGTTGGTCAGGATGACGTCTATGAGGGTGCCCTAGCTTACAGAGTTAGGGTTGTACCTGGTGGGTTCCTTGATGATTTGTGTGAGATTGAGGGCATCTAGCTTAGATTGTAGGACTGCCGGGGTGTTAAGCATATCCCAGTTTAGGTCACCTAACAGAACAAACTCTGAAGCTAGATGGGGGGCAATCAATTCACAAATGGTGTCCAGGGCACAGCTGGGAGCTGAGGGGGGTCGGTAGCAGGCGGCAACAGTGAGAGACTTATTTCTGGAGAGAGTAATTTTCAGAATTAGTAGTTCGAACTGTTTGGGTATGGACCTGGAAAGTATGACATTACTTTGCAGGCTATCTCTGCAGTAGACTGCAACTCCTCCCCCTTTGGCAGTTCTATCTTGATGGAAGATGTTATAGTTGGGTATGGAAATCTCTGAATTTTTGGTGGCCTTCCTGAGCCAGGATTCAGACACGGCAAGGACATCAGGGTTAGCAGAGTGTGCTAAAGCAGTGAGTAAAACAAACTTAGGGATGAGGCTTCTGATGTTGACATGCATGAAACCTATGCTTTTTCGATCACAGAAGTCAACAAATGAGGGTGCCTGGGGACATGCAGGGCCTGGGTTTACCTCCACATCACCCGCAGAACAGAGAAGGAGTAGTATGAGTGTCACGTTCTGACCTTTATTTCCTGTGTTTTGTATTTAGTTAGTATGGTCAGGGCGTGAGTTGGGTGGGCAGTCTATGTTTGTTTTTCTATGTTTTGGGTATTTCTATGTTTCAGCCTAGTATGGTTCTCAATCAGAGGCAGGTGTCATTAGTTGTCTCTGATTGAGAATCATACTTAGGTAGCCTGGGTTTCACTGTGTGTTTGGGGGTGATTGTTTCTGTCTCTGTGATTGCACCAGATAGGACTGTTTTGAGTTTTCACAGTTATTGTTTTTTGTAGTCAGTTGTTCATGTGTACCTTAACGTATTAAAAAGAACCATGGACACTTACCACGCCGCGTATTGGTCCTCTGATCCGTTTCGCCTCTCCTCTTCGGAAGAAGAGGAGGAAATTCATTACAATGAGGGTGCGGCTAAAGGCTATCAAAACTGGTCGCCTAGAGCGTTGGGGGCAGAGAATAAGAGGAGCAGGTTTCTGGGCATGGTAGAATATATTCAGGGCATAATGCGCAGACAGGGGTATGGTGGGGTGCGGTTACGGCGGAGGTAAGCCCAGGCACTGGGTGATGATGAGAGGTCTAACCTGGGGTGTAGTCATGTTGTAACATAGCCTGGTCTAGCCTGGTCTAACCTGGGATGAAGTCATGGTGTAACATAGCCTGGTCTAACCTGGTCTAACCTGGGGTGTAGTCATGTTGTAACATAGCCTGGTCTAACCTGGGGTGAAGTCATGGTGTAACATAGCCTGGTCTAACCTGGGGTGAAGTCATGGTGTAACATAGCCTGGTCTAACCTGGTCTAGCCTGGTCTAACCTGGGGTGAAGTCATGGTGTAACAGCCTGGTCTAGCCTGGTCTAACCTGGGGTGTAGTCATGTTGTAACATAGCCTGGTCTAACCTGGAGTGAAGTCCTGTTGTAACATAGCCTGGTCTAACCTGGGGTGAAGTCATGGTGTAACATAGCCTGGTCTAACCTGGGGTGACTGTAAAGAGGGGGAGTGTACAGGTCTGAGAAGTGACCAATAGGAACTCCAGGCATCTCTCTCTCTCTCTCTCTCTCTCTCTCTCTCTCTCTCTCTCTCTCTCTCTCTCTCTCTCTCTCTCTCTCTCTCTCTCTCTCTCTCTCTCTCTCTCTCTCTCTCTCTCTCTCTCTCTCTCTCTCTCTCTCTCTCTCTCTCTCTCTCTCTCTCTCTCTCTCTCTCTCTCTCTCTCTCTCTCTCTCTCTCTCTCTCTCTCTCTCTCTCTCTCTCTCTCTCTCTCTCTCTCTCTCTCTCTCTCTCTCTCTCTCTCTCTCTCTCTCTCTCTCACATGTGAAACATGTGTTAACATTGCCAAAGCAAGTGAGGTAGATAAATATACAAAGTGAATTAAACAATACAAATTAACAGTAAACATTACACATACAGAAGTTTCAAAACAATAAAGACATTACAAATGTCATATTATATATATATATACAGTGTTTTAACAATGTACAAATGGTAAAGGACACAAGATAAAATAAATATGGGTTGTATTTACAATGGTGTGTGTTCTTCACTGGTTGCCCTTTTCTCGTGGCAACAGGTCACAAATCTTGCTGCTGTGATGGCACACTGTGGAATTTCACCCAGTAGATATGGGAGTGTATCAAAATTGGATTTGTTTTCAAATTCTTTGTGGAGCTGTGTAATCTGTGTAATTCCACCTCATTTTGTGGGCAGTGAGCACATAGCCTGTCTCTCTCTCTCTCTCTCTCTCTCTCTCTCTCTCTCTCTCACTCACCTACCCTTTTCTTATCTATATTTTTGATCTCTTTCACACCTCACTAAGCCTTACCCTGAGACTGTCTGAGCTGGAGCTATCTGAGACTATCTGTAGGGTTCCTCTGACACCTCCACCCTGACCTGAGCTGACACCTCCACCCTGACCTGAGCTGGCACCTCAACCCTGACCTGAGCTGACACCTCCACCCTGACCTGAGCTGACACCTCCACCCTGACCTGAGCTGACACCTCCACCCTGACCTGAGCTGACACCTCCACCCTGACCTGAGCTGGCACCTCAACCCTGACCTGAGCTGTAAGTGACAACCTAGGCTGTGACTCTCTGTCCCCTTTTACTGCTGCTGTGACAGTATGTGTTAGGACCCAGGAAGAGACGCTTTAAAGAGCTGGTTTACAGCGGGACAGTCTGAGTGTGTGTTTTCTGTGTCCTCTCCTTGACTGCTGTTCCAGATGACTGTTCTATTCCTCTTCACAGGATACTGTTGTTTAATGGTGAGTCATGTTACATCTTCAATCATCATCATCATCTTCCTTCAGTAACAGGATATGAGTAAAAGCCATTTTGATTCTGGAACAACACATCTTTGTGTTCTTCACTGTAAGATGGTGTTTGATCTCTGATAGCTGATCCAGTGTTGTTGGAGACAGGTCTGCTTGTCTGGTAGTTACACATGCTGTGTGTGTGTGTGTGTGTGTGTGTGTGTGTGTGTGTGTGTGTGTGTGTGTGTGTGTGTGTGTGTTATTTATAGTGCAGGGCTAATGTTGTCGGCTCCATCCCTAGAGCTCCCCAATTACGGTGGAATTTAGAAAGCAAGAGCTAAACCCAAACAGTCTAAACCTGGGCTAAGAATAACTGACCTTAAATATCATCCATCCACACACAGAGTAAACCTGCTCATTTCACTACAAGACAGAACGAAGCAGGAACACACACACATACACACAAACACAGATACGCCTCCACCCAGGAATGCTGGCTGTGTGTGTGTGTGTGTGTGTGTGTGTGTGTGTGTGTGTGTGTGTGTGTGTGTGTGTGTGTGTGTGTGTGTGTGTGTGTGTGTGTGTGTGTGTGTGGAGGAAGATGTCAGGGTAGCCTAACAGTGGATGTAGCACTGTCAGCAGGAGAAGTGGTTCACTGGAAACACCAATGGACAGAACCAACATGGAAATCCTATTCTGATCCTGCCAATGAGGCATTCTAATCTCTGCACCCAGAACCCAATCTCACACAAGAGACTATAGAGGCATTACAACTAACCACTGGTGGCTGGCGGCACTTTAAATAGGAGAAAGGGTTCATAGTAGTGGCTGGACCGGAACGAATGGAACGGTACCAACAACATCAATATCTGGTCCCATATGTTTGCTGCCGCTCCATTCGTTCTGGTCCAATCAATACTAGGAGCCGCCCTCACCTGCCTCCACTGTAACTAACCTGCTGCTTAACCAACCTGTTGTTGGACTGAGGTCCTGTCTGTGTTTCATGTGTATGGTTATGTCCCAAATAGCACCCTATTCTCTATAGTGCACTACTCTTCACCAGGGCCAATATAGGGCAGTGCACTATATAGGGAATAGGGTGCCATTTGGAGCACAAGCTGCTGGACCTTGGGGTCTATGATTAGACAGTAACCAGTAAAAGTCAAGTGTTACCTGGAAGCTGTCACCAGTGATTTGTCCCCAAACCATAACTCTCCCCTGCAGACACCCCATCAGCCACAGTCCATAAACCCTGCTCCTACATTATAAGGAAAGATACAGCTAGAGAGACTGAACGCTTGTAACAACACTTACACTGATACTGCAGGTCTAGATAGTTTCACAAAGTACAAAAAAGAGGATTTCATCATCATGTGTTCTGTGCTTAGGAATCTGAGAATAAAATACATAACCTGTCCTGTAAATGTAACTTCATGTCTTCAGGAAATCATGCTAAGGAAATACTTCTGGTCAAACTCACTATGGCTGTTTCTCCCAAATTGTACCCAATTCCCTACAAAGTGCACTACTTTTGACCAGAGCCCTATGGGGCCTATGAGCCCTGGTCAAAAATAGTGAAATACATACAGAATAGGGTGCCATTTGGGATGTAAGTGCTCTTCTGAACCACGTACAGTAGTCTTCAGCTCTGAGTAAGAAGGCTATCCCTGACAACAGGCTGTATCTGGAGTTGAGTTTAAGAGTTGAGGTTTGGCCCTCCAGAGCTCTGTTAGCATGTTTCTGGTAACGCGTCCCATCCCAAGCACCTCAGCCCTCTCAGGCTCTATTGGCCATTGCAGATTTAACAATGAGCCTAATCAATTAGCAGGAAAAGTGAGGTTTTAAAGACTGACCTCTGGGTTGGACGCAGCACATACCTCTGGTAGCTACCATACTCTGCTCAATAACCTATCTACTATAAAACTGAAGACCAGAGAGAGAGAGAGAGAGAGAGAGAGAGAGAGAGAGAGAGAGAGAGAGAGAGAGAGAGAGAGAGAGAGAGAGAGAGAGAGAGAGAGAGAGAGAGAGAGAGAGAGAGAGAGAGAGAGAGAGGAGGATAAGGAGGGTGGGGGAGAAAGTAAGTAAGATAAAGAAAGAGAGAGAGGTAGAGAAGTTAAAGAAGTGTACTCACGCAGGTCTGTCGTGCCTGCAGCCAGTCTACTTCCTGTGCTGGTCTGCTGTAAAGACCAGCTGAGCTGAACAGAGCTGGGCTGAGCAGAGACTGAACAGAGTAGAGCTGAGCAGAGCTGAACAGAGATAAAAGAGCTGAGGAGAGTTGGGCAGAGAACGAACAGATTACCACAATTCCTGTACCCACGATTCCTGTACCCACACTACTTGTACCCACTCTACATGTACCCACACTACCTGTACACACACTACCTGTACCCACACTACCTGTACACACACTACCTGTACCCACACTACCTGTACACACACTTCCTTGTACTCACACTACATGTACCCACATTACCTGTACCCACATTACCTGTACCCACACTACCTGTACCTGAACTTGTACCACACTTGTACTCACGCTACCTGTACCCACACTCCCTGTACCCACACTACCTGTACCCACACTACCTGTACACACATTACCTGTACCTACACTACCTGTACCCACACTACCTGTACACACACTACCTGTATCCACACTTCCTTGTACTCACACTACCTGTACCCACAATACCTGTACACACACTACCTGTACCCACACTACCTGTACACACACTACCTGTACCCACACTTCCTTGTACTCACACTACCTGTACCCACACTACCTGTACCCACACTACTTGTATACACACTACCTGTACACACACTACCTGTACCCACAATACCTGTACCCACACTTCCTTGTACCCACACTTCCTTGTACCCACACTACCTGTACACACACTTCCTTGTACCCACACTACCTATACCCACACTACTTGTACCCACACTACCTGTACCCACACTACCTGTACCCACACTACCTGTACCACACTACCTGTACACACACTACCTGTACCCACACTTCCTTGTACCCACACTACTTGCATACACACTACCTGTACACACACTACCTGTATCCACACTACCTGTACCCACACTTCCTTGTACTCACACTACCTGTACCCACACTACCTGTACCCACACTACCTGTACCCACACTACCTGTACACACACTACCTGTACCCACACTACCTGTACCCACACTACCTGTACACACACTACCTGTACACACACTACCTGTACCCACACTACCTGTACCCACACTTCCTTGTACCCACACTACTTGCATACACACTACCTGTACACACACTACCTGTACCCACACTTCCTTGTACCCACACTACTTGCATACACACTACCTGTACACACACTACCTGTATCCACACTACCTGTACCCACACTTCCTTGTACACACACTACCTGTACTCACACTACCTGTACACACAATACCTGTACCCACACTTCCTTGTACTCACACTACCTGTACCCACACTACCTGTACCCACACTTCCTTGTACTCACACTACCTGTACCCACACTACCTGTACTCACACTACCTGTACACACAATACCTGTACCCACACTTCCTTGTACTCACACTACCTGTACCCACACTTCCTTGTACTCACACTACCTGTACCCACACTACCTGTACTCACACTACCTGTACACACACTACCTGTACCCACACTTCCTGTACCCACACTACCTGTACCCACACTACCTGTACCCACACTACCTGTACACACACTACCTGTACCCACACTTCCTTGTACTCACACTACCTGTACCCACACTACCTGTACTCACACTACCTGTACCCACACTACCTGTACTCACACTACCTGTACTCACATTACCTGTACTCACACTACCTGTAAATAGCCTAATAGATGCACTAATATCAAGAACCAGCACCTCTCTGAAGTAGCCTAATAATGAAATGTTGCTGTTTTTCATCTGTATATATATATATGTACAGTGGGGCAAAAAAGTATTTAGTCAGCCACCAATTATGCAAGTTCTCCCACTTAAAAAGATGAGAGAGGCCTGTAATTTTCATCATAGGTCCACTTCAACTATGACAGACAAAATCAGGAAAACAAAGCCAGAAAATCACATTGTAGGATTTTTAATGAATTTATTTGCAAATGATGGTGGAAAATAAGTATTTGGTCACCTACAAACAAGCAAGATTTCTGGCTCTCACAGACTTCTTCTTTAAGTGGCTCCTCTGTTCTCCACTCGTTACGTGCATTAATGGCCCCTGTTTGAATGTGTTATCAGTATAAAATACACCTGTCCACAACCTCAAACAGTCACACTCCAAACTCCACTATGGCCAAGACCAAAGAGCTGTCAAAGGACACCAGAAACAAAATTTTACACCTGCACCAGGCTGGGAAGACTGAATCTGCAATAGGTAAGCAGCTTGGTTTGAAGAAATCAACAAGAAGACATACAAGAACACTGATAATCTCCTTCGATCTGGGGTTCCATGCAAGATCTCACCCCGTGGGGTCAAAATGATCACAAGAATGGTGAGCAAAAATCCCAGAACCACACGGGGGGACCTAGTGAATGACCTGCAGAGAGCTGGGACCAAAGTAACAAAGCCTACCATCAGTAATACACTACGCCGCCAGGGACTCAAATCCTGCAGTGCCAGACGTGTCCCCCTGCTTAAGCCAGTACATGTCCAGGCCCGTCTAAAGTTTGCTAGAGAGCATTTGGATGATCCAGAAGAAGATTGGGAGAATGTCATATGGTCAGATGAAACCAAAATATAACTTTTTGTTAAAACTCAACTCGTCCACCCCCATGTGAAGCATGGGGGTGGAAACATCATGCTTTGGGGCTGTTTTTCTGCAAAGGGACCAGGACGACTGATCCGTGTAAAGAAAAGAATGAATGGGGCCATGTATTGTGAGATTTTGAGTGAAAACCTCCTTCCATCAGCAAGGGCATTGAAGATGAATCGTGGCTGGGTCTTTCAGCATGACAATGATCCCAAACACACCGCACAGGCAACGAAGGAGTGGCTTCGTAAGAAGCATTTCAAGGTCCCGGAGTGGCCTAGCCAGTCTCCAGATCTCAACCCCATAGAAAATCTTTGGAGGGAGTTGAAAGTCCATGTTGCCCAGCAACAGTCCCAAAACATCACTGCTCTAGAGGAGATCTGCATGGAGGAATGGGCCAAAATACCAGCAACAGTGTGTGAAAAACTTGTGAAGACTTACAGAAAACGTTTGACCTCTTGTCATTGCCAACAAAGAGTAGATAACAAAGTATTGAGATAAACTTTTGTTATTGACCAAATACTTATTTTCCACCATCATTTGCAAATACATTCATTAAAAATCCTACAATGTGATTTTCTGGATTTTTTTTCTCATTTTGTCTGTCATAGTTGAAGTGTACCTATGATGAAAATTACAGGCCTCTCTCATCTTTTTAAGTGGGAGAACTTGCACAATTGGTGGCTGACTAAATACTTTTATGCCCCACTGTATGTCAATATACTGTCCCACAGTTGAGAGTGCATGTCAGAGCAAAAACCAAGCCATGAGGTTGAAGGAATTTTCCGTAGAGCTCCGAGACAGGATTGTGTCGAGGCAAAGATCTGGGCAAGGGTACCAAAAAATTTAAACAACATTGAAGTCCCCCCCAAGAACACAGTGACCTCCATCATTCTTAAATGGAAGAAGTTTGGAACCACCAAGACTCTTCCTACAGCTGGCCGCCTCTTCCTACAGCTGGCCGCCCAAACTGAGCAATTAGGGGAGAAGGGCCTCGGTCAGGGAGATAGTCACCCTGACAGAGCTCCAGAGTTCCTCTGTGGAGATGGGAGAACCTTCCAGAATGACAACCATATCTGCAGCACTCCACCAATCAGGCCTTTATCGTAGAGTGGCCAGACAGAATCCACTTCTCAGGCACATGACAGCCTGCTTGGAGTTTGCCAAAAGGCACCTAAAGGACTCTCAGACCATGAGAAACAAGATTCTCTGGTCTGATGAAACCAAGATTGAACTCTTTGGCCTGAATGCCAAGCATCACATCTGGAAGAAACGTGGAACCATCCCTACGGTGAAGCATGGTGGTGGCAGCATCATGCTGTGGGGATGTTTTTCAGCGGCAGGGACTGGGAGACTAGTCAGGATCGAGGGAAAGATGAACAGTGAAAAGTACAAAGAGATCCTTAATGAAAACCTGCTCCAGAGCGCTCAGGACCTCAGACTGGGGCAATGATATATGGTGCTGTGTGTTTACAGTAGCCTACATCATTATTGGCTTTAAAGCTGTCAAGGCATCTTGTGATGCGCTTTGTTAACATGTGGATAACTTTTTATTGCAAAAAATAACAACACTGTTTCAATGCCACATACATATTAAAAACCTTGACCATAAAAGATCACTAGAGCAGAAAACATTGAAATATCACAACCACACACACACACACACACACACACACACACACACACACACACACACACACACACACACACACACACACACACACACACACACACACACACACACACACACACACACACACACACACACACACACACACACACACACACACACACACACACACACATGCTGGGTCCTGACTGACACCTAATCAATGAGATGTTTATGACCACCAGTTGAGTTCAGCAGATGAGAGGGAGGCAGAAACAGCATTCTCCCTCTCGCCACGAGAGCTCTCGTCATGAGGGACCATATAAACTCTCTGAAGTGTCCAGTCCTAGGAGAGGCCAGGTATGTGAGGCGATAAATTCTGGGCTTAAATAAAATTGAACATGGAAAGTGAAAGAGTGCTTTACCCCGGAGGGAGATGAGTACCTGAGAGAGGTAATGCCTTCTGGTTCTGTCTGCCCCAATAGAAGGCCGCCAGCGTGTGAATTTATCTAGGGCTTTGATCTTTAGGTCTGGGGGTGGATGAATCCCTTATTCTCTAACGATGGCTCAAAGCTACTAAAGACACCCAGTGATGGATTGCGACGTGTACAATAACAGGGGAAAGGTTGGTCTTTGGATGTTTATAATTTTGTGTAATAATCTCATCCCGCTCTTTAATTCAAGGTACGGTTTTCTAACTAACTTTGAAGTGACACAGGAGTTGACATTTGAAACAATGCTAAAGCGTTTAAGTGAGGGGGCATTCGGTGGGAAAGGGAGATGCTGCGCTGGTCGTTGAAAGAGCATGCTAATGTACAAATGACTTTCCAGGAGCAGACCAGGAGAAAATCAGCTATTTCTTCATGTTTATAGCTCTCTCTCAGGATGACTGGCCGACTGACAGACAAAAATACAAAAATAGAGAGAGAGAGAGAGAGAGAGCGAGAGAGAGATACAGAGAGAGAGAGAGAGATACAGAGAGAGAGAGAGAGAGAGAGAGAGAGAAGAGAGAGAGAGAGAGAGAGAGAGAGAGAGAGAGAGAGAGAGAGAGAGAGAGAGAGAGAGAGAGAGGGGGAACAGAAGGGGGAACAGGGGAGTTTTGGGGCGAGGGTTGGTGATGAACGGGGTACTCTCTCCCTCTCTCTCTCTGTCTCCCTCTCTCTCTCCCTCTCTCTCTCTCCCTCTCTGTCTCCCTCTCTCTCTCTCCCTCTCTGTCTCCCTCTCTCTCTCTCCCTCTCTGTCTCCCTCTCTCTCTCTCTCTCTCTGTCTCTCTCTCTCTCCCTCTCTCTCTCTCCCTCTCTGTCTCCCTCTCTCTCTCTCCCTCTCTGTCTCCCTCTCTCTCTCTCCCTCTCTGTCTCCCTCTCTCTCCCTCTCTCTCTCTGTCTCCCTCTCTCTCCCTCTCTCTCTCTGTCTCCCTCTCTCTCCCTCTCTCTCTCTCCCTCTCTGTCTCCCTCTCTCTCTCTCTCCCTCTCTGTCTCCCTCTCTCTCTCTCCCTCTCTGTCTCCCTCTCTCTCTCTCCCTCTCTGTCTCCCTCTCTCTCCACCAGTGACAGCTGAGTGGCTAGGAGCTAATTGCTGTTGCGTGAGGTCAGAGAGACATTTATCTGACTGAGCTAGCCTTCCCTGCTAGCCCACAACAGACAGACAGACAGACGGACAGGGAGGATGTTGCACAGCTCACACTACAGAGAGGAGAGACTGGCTGCTAAAGCACTGACTAACTGAGAAGTCCCAGGGACATGCACACACATACATACACTCTATCTCTCTCTCTCTCGCTCTCTCTCTCTCTCACACACACACATACATCCACATACCCACAGACTCCTCTGACACACACACACATACACACACAGCTTGTGTGTAAGTAATCAGGAGCAGTGGGATCACAGTAACTCTAAAGCTTCTAAGAAAGAGGAACGCCACTAACTGTTTCATCTCTGGACGCTCAATACTAATGTAAGTTTTTATTACAACTTTATTCAACTCATCTCTATTCGTTCTCTTTATATTCTATTTACATTTTATTGAACCAGTCAATTACTGCTCTGCAGTAAGAAAACTTTTAGGAAATATATTAGGAAATGAATTAAGAGTTGTTGGATTATTTGTGATTTAGTGAATTGATGAGTGAATGTGTGTATAGGAGCTCAGAGTTTGGTGAGGTTTCTGTTTATCTGCTGAGACTGACTGAAAGTCTACAGACGTGTTGCAGACAGATACAGATATTACAAATAGAGGTTAGAGATATATATAGAAATATAGAGATAGCAGCTCTAGGATATTTCCATCTATCCACACACGCATCTTTTGAGAATCATTTCTTGAGCTGGCATCTTTAGAGAATCACATCTTGAGCTGGCATCTTTAGAGAATCACATCTTGAGCTGGCATCTTTAGAGAATCACATCTTGAGGATGCACAGCTTCCATTTCCATTTCCAGACAACTCTGTCTTAGATAAATGACAACAACAAGGTAGCAGAGACCGATAGAGCCATTGACAACACAATCTATGAAATCGGACATATCACAATTGTTGCTAACTGAATAGGTTTTGAAAGCACAGATCAGTAAGGTACAGTACAGTAGGCAGTAGACTGGGCTGGGGACAGTTTGGTAAACCACTACACACTGGGATTAAGAAGGACCGGGTACTAGAGCAAGGTTACAAACCTAAAGCAGATGTCCAGTGTTACATTCAGCACTGCAGCTCAACTCCTCACTTTAACACTGTCTGGGAATCATAGACTATCCAAGTGGGAGTGAGTTGTAGTATGCTGTAGATCCACATCCACTGGACTGCTATCTAAATTACAGGCTATTGAAATTGTAGACATCTAACACACATTAACATCCTTCTCTTCCACAGCTCTGGCCTCCACAGAACCCCTGAAACATCCGGAAACAGACGGAAGCAGACAAGACCATGTCTGCTGTTGGATGACGGTCTCCTCTGCCGGGATCACACAGCCAACACACACAGTGAGGATCACACTGAGACAGACTGACAGACATCAACATAAAGACTGGCCTCATCCATACAGAGAGACAGTGAGACAGACGGACATCAACCTACAGCCTTGTGTCCTTACAACAGAGAGACAGACAACAACTCCAAACAGAGAGAGACATCACACAAGTGCCTGGTCACTCTCTTACCCTCCTACCCTTCACCCACTCCACCTCCCACCAGCTGGCCTTAGCACCCCAGCCAGGGGTTACAGGTCACAGGTCAGGGGGACCAGCCCATCCAGGCTCCTAGTGAACAGCGCTAGGAGGGCACTGTCTGGCACTCTGTTCTGTTCTGTCTGCCGGAGCAGACAGCAGTATTTCAGCATGTTGTCCGTGGCGCCCCACAGCAGTGCATTATAATGCCCAGATGGATGCCACTGCCATGCAACCTGCCTAACTTGCTGTCGGCACTGTACCTTCACATCATCTTCCTGCTGGGCAGCGTGTGTGTGGTCTGCAGCAACTGCACACCCGAGCAGCTAGCCGCCATCATGAACTGCTCCAAGCACGAGCGCCATGCACGGAACTACGACTACATGGAAGGGGGAGATGTACGCATACGACAGCTGTTCAGCCGGACACAGTGGTTCCTTACCGTTGACGACTACGGCAACATCAACGGGACACAAGACCCCACCAACTGTTACAGTAAGACCACTGTTTCCCCTATATATGCCGGCACACCGCCGCTAAATCGTGCCCGCTTCTGTTAAAACGTGGCATCCGCTGCTAAATCGTGGCCTCCGCTGTTAAATAATGGCCTCCGCTGTTAAATCGTGGCCTCCGCTGTTAAATAGTGGCCTCCGCTGTTAAATAGTGGCCTCCGCTGTTAAATAGTGGCCTCCGCTGTTAAATAGTGGCCTCCGCTGTTAAATAGTGGCCTCCGCTGTTAAATAGTGGCCGCCGCTGTTAAATAGTGGCCTCCGTGGTCCTTTTGTAGCTCAGTTGGTAGAGCATGGCGCTTGTAACGCCAGGGTAGTGGGTTCGATTCCCGGGACCACCCATACGTAGAATGTATGCACACATGACTGTAAGTCGCTTTGGATAAAAGCGTCTGCTAAATGGCATATATTATTATTTATTATTATTAAATAGTGGCCTCCGCTGCTAAATAGTGGCCTCCGCTGCTAAATAGTGGCCTCCGCTGCTAAATAGTGTCCTCCGCTGCTAAATAGTGGCCGCCGCTGTTAAATAGTGGCCGCCGCTGCTAAATAGTGGCCTCCGCTGTTAAATAGTGGCCTCCGCTGCTAAATCGTGGCCTCCGCTGCTAAATCGTGGCCTCCGCTGCTAAATCGTGGCCTCCGCTGCTAAATCGTGGCCTCCGCTGTTAAATAGTGGCCTCCGCTGCTAAATAGTGGCTTCCGCTGTTAAATAGTGGCCTCCGCTGTTAAATAGTGGCCTCCGCTGTTAAATAGTGGCCTCCGCTGTTAAATAGTGGCTGCCGCTGTAAAAAAAAAAAAATCGATGTATAGATGTATTCCCCAGGAAGAGCCAATCTACCCCCTCATGCCAACTGTTGCAATAAGACTGATCTATATACTGTATATCTATCTATACAACCCCACCAACTGTTACAGTGAGACTGATCTATATACTGTATATCTATCTATAAAACCCCACCAACTGTTACAGTGAGACTGATCTATACACACTATAGGGCGGCAGGCAATTTTTGGTGTGGGCCCCTGGGCCCCGACCAAATAGGGGCTCCTGGAACAAAATTTGTTTGACACCGCTGGGTTAGAGCATTGAGCCAGAAACCGACAGGTCCCTAGTTCGAATCCCCAAACCGACAAGGTGAAAATCTGCTGATGTACCCCTGACCCCTAATTAACCCTTAACCTGCCAACTGTTACAGTAAGAATGTTCTATCTAGTGTATATCTATATCTATAAGACCCGCCAAATGTTACAGTAATGTTACAGATCCAAATGTTATATTATATGTTTTATACCCCCTTAATTGCTACAGTAAGGCTGGTTTTATTATCCACATCTTAACATCTACAGTATGTGTTGTCTTAGGACTCATCACTTCAATAGAATTCAATCAAACAAACTCATATTGCGCAGGTTGTAGTTTGTAAACAAAGATAGATCCTGCGTAAACTGGTGGGGCAGGTTTGATTGAATTCCAGTCTGTGTTGTAGGATTCATCTCTTACTAACAGGTGGCTCTGAGTGGACTCTCAGCAACAGTAGATGTAGAGAGGGTGACTTATACATTCTACTCACTGTATATTTATGGGCTGCTTTAGACTCTCAGACATGTCTAAACATTTTTACGGCTGATGTGTTACTGCTAATAACAATATGGTTGAGCAATGTCCACGTTGCTGAGATCTTAGTCACTCATGTCTAGTAGATAGAGAGAGAGAGAAAGAGAGAGAGAGAGAGAGAGAGAGAGAGAGAGAGAGAGAGAGAGAGAGAGAGAGAGAGAGAGAGAGAGAGAGAGAGAGAGAGAGAGAGAGAGAGAGAGAGAGAGAGAGAGAGAGAGAGAGAGAGAGAAATAGAGAGTGGGAAACCAAAAACAAATAGAGGGAGAGAAACCAAGAAACAGAGAGACAGAGAGCTCAGCTGGCAGATTCCTCTGTGTCTATGTGAGTTATCTCCCAGTCTGTTGAGTGAGTAATAAGGCTGTTGGAACACGGTCATATAGCAGCTAGCTCTCTCCCCTCTGGGACTCCCTGGAGCAGCCTGATGTTATTGTCCAATGTTCCCTCTGCAGTGTAATCACACTAGTAATGGGTCATGTGTCTCTGTTAGGGCAGCCAAAGTGACAGAGGTAAAGTGAAGCAGGTGTGGGCTCTGGCAGAGCCAACAATAACACCATGTAAACACAGCCACTAATGAAGTAAACCAAGGGGCTGGGAGTTGGGGCTGGAGATGCAGACGGCCAGGACAAATGAACTGGCATGAAACACGCACGCACCCACGCACATATTAAACACCTCAGTGAAGTAGCCCAAGCTGACCTAGTCTATCCACAGAGATACGGGTTTAGTATGTGGGAGTGTGACATCAAAACAATCACTCTATAGGTTTCAATAATGTCTGCCCGTCTGTCTGTCTGTCTGCCTGTCTGCTCACCTGCCCGTCTGCCTGCCTCCCTCCCTGCCTGTCTGTCTATCTGTCTGTGTGTCAGTGGAATGCTGGCATGACCAGGGTAGCCTGTCTACCTGTCTGTCTGCTCACACGCCCGCCTGTCTATCTATCTACCTGTCTGTCTGCCTGCTCACCTGTCCATATGCCTGTCTATCTGGCTGTGGAATGTCGGCGTGACCAGGGAAGCCTGTCTATCTGGCTGTGGAATGTTGGCGTGACCAGGGTAGCCTGTCTATCTGGCTGTGGAATGTTGGCGTGACCAGGGTAGTCTGTCTATCTGGCTGTGGAATGTTGGCGTGACCAGGGAAGCCTGTCTACCTGGCTGTGGAATGTTGGCGTGACCAGGGTAGTCTGTCTATCTGTCTGTGGAATGTTGGCGTGACCAGGGAAGCCTGTCTACCTGGCTGTGGAATGTTGGTGTGACCAGGGAAGCCTGTCTACCTGGCTGTGGAATGTTGGCGTGACCAGGGAAGCCTGTCTACCTGGCTGTGGAATGTTGGCGTGACCAGGGAAGCCTGTCTACCTGGCTGTGGAATGTTGGCGTGACCAGGGAAGCCTGTCTACCTGGCTGTGGAATGTTGGCGTGACCAGGGAAGCCTGTCTACCTGGCTGTGGAATGTTGGTGTGACCAGGGAAGCCTGTCTACCTGGCTGTGGAATGTTGGCGTGACCAGGGAAGCCTGTCTACCTGGCTGTGGAATGTTGGCGTGACCAGGGAAGCCTGTCTACCTGGCTGTGGAATGTTGGCGTGACCAGGGAAGCCTGTCTATCTGGCTGTGGAATGTTGGCATGACCAGGGAACCCTGTCTATCTGGCTGTGGAATGTTGGCATGACCAGGGAACCCTGTCTATCTGGCTGTGGAATGTTGGCATGACCAGGGAACCCTGTCTATCTGGCTGTGGAATGTTGGCATGACCAGGGTAGCCTGTCTATCTGGCTGTGGAATGTTGGCGTGACCAGGGAACCCTGTCTATCTGGCTGTGGAATGTTGGCGTGACCAGGGAACCCTGTCTATCTGGCTGTGGAATGTTGGCATGACCAGGGAACCCTGTCTACCTGGCTGTGGAATGTTGGTGTGACCAGGGAAGCCTGTCTACCTGGCTGTGGAATGTTGGCGTGACCAGGGAAGCCTGTCTATCTGGCTGTGGAATGTTGGTGTGACCAGGGTAGCCTGTCTATCTGGCTGTGGAATGTTGGCGTGACCAGGGAAGCCTGTCTATCTGGCTGTGGAATGTTGGTGTGACCAGGGTAGCCTGTCTATCTGGCTGTGGAATGTTGGCGTGACCGGGGAAATCTGTCTATCTGGCTGTGGAATGTTGGTGTGACCAGGGAAGCCTCTGTCTCTGGTGAGAAGGGGGAAGATGAGTCTTGCGAAACAAAAACTGGCCTTGAAAAGCAGAGAAATGGATCCACCCAGATGTGTCTGACAATGGCACGCAGGGAGACATGCAGGCACGCACACACACACACGCACACGCACACGCACACACACACACACACACACACACACACACACACACACACACACACACACACACACACACACACACACACACACACACACACACACACACACACACACACACGCAAACGCACACACACACACAGGCCTTTGAAGAGCCCAGCATGGGCATGAATACAGCTAATAAATATTTGATTCATATTGCTCTGTTCCTGTCTGGCCTAGCCTGGTCTGGGCTGGGGTAAGGTGGGGTGAGCTGGGCTGGGCTGAGCAGGGCCGAGGTGAAGTGAGGTGAGGTGGGCTGAGCAGGGCCGAGGTGAAGTGAGAAGGGGTGAGGTGGGCTGGGCAGTGCAGGGCCGAGGTGAAGTGAGGTGGGCAGGGCAGGGCCGAGGTGAAGTGAGGTGGGCAGGGCAGGGCAGGGCCGAGGTGAAGTGAGGTGGGCAGGGCAGGGCCGAGGTGAAGTGAGGTGGGCAGGGCAGGGCCGAGGTGAAGTGAGGTGGGCAGGGCAGGGCAGGGCCGAGGTGAAGTGAGGTGGGCAGGGCAGGGCAGGGCAGGGCCGAGGTGAAGTGAGGTGGGCAGGGCAGGGCAGGGCCGAGGTGAAGTGAGGTGGGCAGGGCAGGGCCGAGGTGAAGTGAGGTGGGCAGGGCAGGGCAGGGCTGAGGTGAAGTGAGATGGGCAGGGCAGGGCTGAGGTGAAGTGAGGTGGGCAGGGCAGGGCCGAGGTGAAGTGAGGTGGGCAGGGCAGGGCCGAGGTGAAGTGAGGTGGGCAGGGCAGGGCAGGGCCGAGGTGAAGTGAGGTGGGCAGGGCAGGGCCGAGGTGAAGTGAGGTGGGCAGGGCAGGGCCGAGGTGAAGTGAGGTGGGCAGGGCAGGGCAGGGCTGAGGTGAAGTGAGGTGGGCAGGGCAGGGCCGAGGTGAAGTGAGGTGGGCAGGGCAGGGCTGAGGTGAAGTGAGGTGGGCAGGGCAGGGCCGAGGTGAAGTGAGGTGGGCAGGGCAGGGCAGGGCCGAGGTGAAGTGAGGTGGGCTGGGCAGGGCCGAGGTGAAGTGAGGTGGGCAGGGCAGGGCCGAGGTGAAGTGAGAAGGGGTGAGGTGGGCTGGGCAGGGCCGAGGTGAAGTGAGAAGGGGTGAGGTGGGCTGGGCAGGGCCGAGGTGAAGTGAGGTGGGCAGGGCAGAGCCGAGGTGAAGTGAGAAGGGGTGAGGTGGGCAGGGCAGGGCCGAGGTGAAGTGAGAAGGGGTGAGGTGGGCAGGGCAGGGCCGAGGTGAAGTGAGGTGGGCAGGGCAGGGCCGAGGTGAAGTGAGGTGGGGTGAGATGGGCAGGGCCGAGGTGAAGTGAGGTGGGCTGGGCAGGGCAGGGTCGAGGTGAGGTGGGCAGGGCCGAGGTGAAGTGAAGTGAGGTCGGGTGAGGTGGGCAGGGCAGGGCAGAGGTGAGGTGGGGTGGGGTGAGGTGGGCAGGGCAGGGCATGGCCGAAGTGAAGTGAGGTGAGGTGGGCTGGGCAGGGCCGAGATGAAGTGAGTTGGGGTGAGGTGGGCAGGGCAGGGCCGAGGTGAAGTGAGGTGAGGTCGGGTGAGGTGGGCAGGGCAGGGCCGAGGTGAGGTGGGGTGTGGTGAGGTGGGCAGGGCAGGGCCGAAGTGAAGTGAGATGAGGTGGGCTGGGCAGGGCAGGGCCGAGGTGAAGTGAGGTGGGGTGAGGTGGGCAGGGCAGGGCCGAGGTGAAGTGAGGTGAGGTGGGCTGGGCAGGGCAGGGCCGAGGTGAAGTGAGGTGAGGTGGGCTGGGCAGGGCAGGGCTGAGGTGAAGTGAGGTGAGGTGGGCTGGGCAGGGCTGAGGTGAAGTGAGATGAGGTGGGCTGGGCAGGGCCGAGGTGAGGTGGGGTGGGCTGGGCTGAGCAGGGCCGAGGTGAAGTGAGTTGGGGTGAGGTGGGGTGGGCTGGGCTGAGCAGGGCCGAGGTGAAGTGAGTTGGGGTGAGGTGGGCTGGGCTGGGCTGAGCAGGGCCGAGGTGAGGTGGGGTGGGCAGGGCCGAGGTGAAGTGAGGTGGGGTGAGGTGGGCTGGGCTGGGCTGGGCTGAGCAGGGCCGAGGTGAAGTGAGAAGGGGTGAGGTGGGCTGGGCAGGGCCTAGGTGAAGTGAGGTGGGCTGAGCAGGGCCGAGGTGAAGTGAGGTGGGGTGAGGTGGGCTGGGCAGGGCCGAGGTGGTGAGGTGGGCTGGGCAGGGCGGGGCAGGGCCGAGGTGAAGTGAGGTGAGGTGGGCTGAGCAGGGCCGAGGTGGGATGAGGTGGGCTGGGCAGGGCAGGGCAGGGCCGAGGTGAAGTGAGGTGAGGTGGGCTGGGCAGGGCCGAGGTGAAGTGAGGTGAGGTGGGCTGAGCAGGGCCGAGGTGAAGTGAGGTGGGGTGAGGTGGGCTGGGCAGGGCCGAGGTGAAGTGAGGTGGGGTGAGGTGGGCTGGGCAGGGCCGAAGTGAAGTGAGAAGGGCAGGGCAGGGCTGAGGTGAAGTGAGGTGAGGTGGGCTGGGCAGGGCCGAGGTGAAGTGAGAAGGGCAGGGCAGGGCTGAGGTGAAATGAGGTGAAGTGAGGTGGGGTGAGGTGGGCTGGGCAGGGCCGAGGTGAAGTGAGGTGGGGTGAGGTGGGTGAAGTGAAGTGAGAAGGGCAGGGCAGGGCTGAGGTGAAGTGAGGTGAGGTGGGCTGGGCAGGGCCGAGGTGAAGGAGAAGGGCAGGGCAGGGCTGATGGTGAGGTGGGCTAGGCAGGGCTGAGGTGAAGTGAGGTGAGGTGGGCTGGGCAGGGCCGAGGTGAAGTGAGGTGGGGTGAGCAGGGCAGGGCCGAGGTGAAGTGAGGTGAAGTGAGGTGGGGTGAAGTGGGCAGGGCAGGGCCGAGGTGAAGTGAGGTGGGGCGAGGTGGGCAGGGCAGGGCCGAGGTGAAGTGAGGTGAAGTGAGGTGAAGTGAGGTGGGGTGAAGTGGGCAGGGCAGGGCCGAGGTGAAGTGAGGTGGGGCGAGGTGGGCAGGGCAGGGCCGAGGTGAAGTGAGGTGGGGCGAGGTGGGCAGGGCAGGGCCGAGGTGAAGTGAGGTGAAGTGAGGTGGGGTGAAGTGGGCAGGGCAGGGCCGAGGTGAAGTGAGGTGGGGCGAGGTGGGCAGGGCAGGGCCGAGGTGAAGTGAGGTGAAGTGAGGTGAAGTGAGGTAGGCTGGGCAGGGCTGAGGTGAAGTGAGATGGGGTGAGGTGGACAGGGTAGGGCTGAGGTGAAGTGAGGTGGGGCGAGGTGGGCAGGGCAGGGCAGGGCCGAGGTGAAGTGAGGTGAAGTGAGGTGAAGTGAGGTGAAGTGAGGTAGGCTGGGCAGGGCTGAGGTGAAGTGAGGTGGAGCGAGGTGGGCCGAGGTGAAGTGAGGTGGAGCGAGGTGGGCAGGGCAGGGCCGGGGTGAAGTGAGGTGGAGCGAGGTGGGCAGGGCAGGGCTGAGGTGAAGTGAGGTGGAGCGAGGTGGGCAGGGCAGGGCCGAGGTGAAGTGAGGTGGAGCGAGGTGGGCAGGGCAGGGCCGAGGTGAAGTGAGGTGGAGCGAGGTGGGCAGGGCAGGGCCGGGGTGAAGTGAGGTGGGGTGAGGTGGGCAGGGCAGGGCAGGGCCGAGGTGAAGTGAGGTGGGCAGGGCAGGGCCGAGGTGAAGTGAGGTGGGCAGGGCAGGGCAGGGCTGAGGTGAAGTGAGATGGGCAGGGCAGGGCTGAGGTGAAGTGAGGTGGGCAGGGCAGGGCCGAGGTGAAGTGAGGTGGGCAGGGCAGGGCCGAGGTGAAGTGAGGTGGGCAGGGCAGGGCAGGGCTGAGGTGAAGTGAGGTGGGCAGGGCAGGGCCGAGGTGAAGTGAGGTGGGCAGGGCAGGGCTGAGGTGAAGTGAGGTGGGCAGGGCAGGGCCGAGGTGAAGTGAGGTGGGCAGGGCAGGGCAGGGCCGAGGTGAAGTGAGGTGGGCTGGGCAGGGCCGAGGTGAAGTGAGGTGGGCAGGGCAGGGCCGAGGTGAAGTGAGAAGGGGTGAGGTGGGCTGGGCAGGGCCGAGGTGAAGTGAGAAGGGGTGAGGTGGGCTGGGCAGGGCCGAGGTGAAGTGAGGTGGGCAGGGCAGAGCCGAGGTGAAGTGAGAAGGGGTGAGGTGGGCAGGGCAGGGCCGAGGTGAAGTGAGAAGGGGTGAGGTGGGCAGGGCAGGGCCGAGGTGAAGTGAGGTGGGCAGGGCAGGGCCGAGGTGAAGTGAGGTGGGGTGAGATGGGCAGGGCCGAGGTGAAGTGAGGTGGGCTGGGCAGGGCAGGGTCGAGGTGAGGTGGGCAGGGCCGAGGTGAAGTGAAGTGAGGTCGGGTGAGGTGGGCAGGGCAGGGCAGAGGTGAGGTGGGGTGGGGTGAGGTGGGCAGGGCAGGGCATGGCCGAAGTGAAGTGAGGTGAGGTGGGCTGGGCAGGGCCGAGGTGAAGTGAGTTGGGGTGAGGTGGGCAGGGCAGGGCCGAGGTGAAGTGAGGTGAGGTCGGGTGAGGTGGGCAGGGCAGGGCCGAGGTGAGGTGGGGTGTGGTGAGGTGGGCAGGGCAGGGCGAAGTGAAGTGAGATGAGGTGGGCTGGGCAGGGCAGGGCCGAGGTGAAGTGAGGTGGGGTGAGGTGGGCAGGGCAGGGCCGAGGTGAAGTGAGGTGAGGTGGGCTGGGCAGGGCAGGGCCGAGGTGAAGTGAGGTGAGGTGGGCTGGGCAGGGCAGGGCTGAGGTGAAGTGAGGTGAGGTGGGCTGGGCAGGGCTGAGGTGAAGTGAGATGAGGTGGGCTGGGCAGGGCCGAGGTGAGGTGGGGTGGGCTGGGCTGAGCAGGGCCGAGGTGAAGTGAGTTGGGGTGAGGTGGGGTGGGCTGGGCTGAGCAGGGCCGAGGTGAAGTGAGTTGGGGTGAGGTGGGCTGGGCTGGGCTGAGCAGGGCCGAGGTGAGGTGGGGTGGGCAGGGCCGAGGTGAAGTGAGGTGGGGTGAGGTGGGCTGGGCTGGGCTGGGCTGGGCAGGGCCTAGGTGAAGTGAGGTGGGCTGGGCAGGGCCGAGGTGAAGTGAGGTGGGCTGGGCAGGGCGGGGCAGGGCCGAGGTGAAGTGAGGTGAGGTGGGCTGAGCAGGGCCGAGGTGGGGTGAGGTGGGCTGGGCAGGGCAGGGCAGGGCTGAGGTGAAGTGAGGTGAGGTGGGCTGGGCAGGGCCGAGGTGAAGTGAGGTGAGGTGGGCTGAGCAGGGCCGAGGTGAAGTGAGGTGGGGTGAGGTGGGCTGGGCAGGGCCGAGGTGAAGTGAGGTGGGGTGAGGTGGGCTGGGCAGGGCCGAAGTGAAGTGAGAAGGGCAGGGCAGGGCTGAGGTGAAGTGAGGTGAGGTGGGCTGGGCAGGGCCGAGGTGAAGTGAGAAGGGCAGGGCAGGGCTGAGGTGAAATGAGGTGAAGTGAGGTGGGGTGAGGTGGGCTGGGCAGGGCCGAGGTGAAGTGAGGTGGGGTGAGGTGGGCTGGGCAGGGCCGAAGTGAAGTGAGAAGGGCAGGGCAGGGCTGAGGTGAAGTGAGGTGAGGTGGGCTGGGCAGGGCCGAGGTGAAGTGAGAAGGGCAGGGCAGGGCTGATGGTGAGGTGGGCTAGGCAGGGCTGAGGTGAAGTGAGGTGAGGTGGGCTGGGCAGGGCCGAGGTGAAGTGAGGTGGGGTGAGCAGGGCAGGGCCGAGGTGAAGTGAGGTGAAGTGAGGTGGGGTGAAGTGGGCAGGGCAGGGCCGAGGTGAAGTGAGGTGGGGCGAGGTGGGCAGGGCAGGGCCGAGGTGAAGTGAGGTGAAGTGAGGTGAAGTGAGGTGGGGTGAAGTGGGCAGGGCAGGGCCGAGGTGAAGTGAGGTGGGGCGAGGTGGGCAGGGCAGGGCCGAGGTGAAGTGAGGTGGGGCGAGGTGGGCAGGGCAGGGCCGAGGTGAAGTGAGGTGAAGTGAGGTGGGGTGAAGTGGGCAGGGCAGGGCCGAGGTGAAGTGAGGTGGGGCGAGGTGGGCAGGGCAGGGCCGAGGTGAAGTGAGGTGAAGTGAGGTGAAGTGAGGTAGGCTGGGCAGGGCTGAGGTGAAGTGAGATGGGGTGAGGTGGACAGGGTAGGGCTGAGGTGAAGTGAGGTGGGGCAGGTGGGCAGGCAGGGCAGGGCCGAGGTGAAGTGAGGTGAAGTGAGGTGAAGTGACAGTGAGACAGGCTGGGCAGGGCTGAGGTGAAGTGAGGTGGAGCAGGTGGGCAGGGCAGGGCCGAGGTGAAGTGAGGTGGAGCGAGGTGGGCAGGGCAGGGCCGGGGTGAAGTGAGGTGGGGTGAGGTGGGCAGGGCAGGGCCGAGTAGGGCTTGGGGGACTAATCAGCCTTGAACACAACCGCTGCACAGACAGACAGACAGACAGACAGACAGACAGACAGACAGACAGACAGACAGACAGACAGACAGACAGACAGACAGACAGACAGACAGACAGACAGACAGACAGACAGGCAGGCAGCAGACAGACAGACAGACAGACAGACAGCAGGCAGGCAGCAGGCAGACAGACAGACAGACAGACAGACAGACAGACAGACAGACAGACAGACAGACAGACAGAGGCAGACAGAGGCAGACAGAGGCAGAAAGGCGGACACAAACATGACAAAGTGGGGAAGGAGTGACCGTTGGTCACAACAGTTTGTTCTCTCAGAGCTGAACTATATTTTTCCCCTGAAGCACATGTCTGAGCACAGATGACAATCTAAGACTTTACGATGGATTATGAAGTGAACTCTGACAGTCTTTCAAACTAGTGTCTGAGACTTGAGGTACTCCAATGGCTGACAGGAAGTAATTTAGATACATACATATTTATATTTATGTATATTTATATATTTGATATGTTTTCTGGGTAGACAGTGTTAAGAGGCTGTTACAGGAACATGATCTGTTTCTCAGGGTGGACAGTGTTAAGATGCTGTTACAGGAACAGGCATAGGATCTGTTTCTCAGGGTATTCTGCTCAATGTCCTGTCCACTGTGTTAGTCCAACCTGACAACCAAAACAAACACAGGTGTTGTACTGTACTGTATGAGCTGACAGGCCTATAGTACAGTATATTACACCGGACGAGATACAAGTCGGTGCCTGAATACCCATACTTGCATTCTAAATAGTAGGCATTTTGGGTATGTTTTATAATACGTGACATGTCGTAAGATAATAAGAATATGCTTTAAATGCCAGGATGTCTTACTCATTTCCGCTTTTCATCTCGTAATTCTCTGCACGCTATTGAAGAAGAGAATGGTCTTTCCAGACTCATGGTTTTCACAACAGCTGATAATCACCAGCTTTTGTACCAAAAGCAACATTTCCTTTCGTAGGATAGCTGGAGGCAAAGTTGAGCCTTTTTGGGTGTGTGACATCACACAGATGCACTGCAAAGGCTTGCTCGCTGGGATGATCAGTGAGCACCGACTTCCAGCTACATACCAATTATTCATAAAACAAATCCACAAATGATTATTTAAAAAATGTATACAAACTGTCTGTTGCTTGATATGAGCAAGTCAACCCAAATGTTCCAAAGAATAGGAAATCGACAATTAGCTGGCGAGTAGTGGCTACTGCCTGGCCAGTGAGCTAGCTACATTTCAGTCAGTAGCTATCCTTTTAAATGCGATGGTCACTGGACCAACTATACAGCTATGAGTTGGACATATTTTGTTGAAAACAAACTAGCATCCAGTTGTTGTTGCCCATGGTAGAATCATATCTAACCAGCTGGCCCCTGAATCCCGTGTCTATGTGGCCATGCATGAACTTTGGAGTCTAGATGTAGTCCAGCTAACGTTAGCAAGCTAGCTACCTAGTACTCACCAGACGGATAACAGTGACATTTTTGCCTTTTGCTATCCTACATTATAAGTACCAAAATGAAAGAATGGCAGGAATCAACACAATTGTGCATGAGATGACACATTCTCAATAGGATGAGCCTAGTATGCTGATATTTGTTGCTTACTGCATTAGGTTTTTATTTAACAGTATGTTCTAAATAGTAAACTCAGCAAAAAAAGAAATACCCCTTTTTCAGGACCCTGTCTTTCAAAGATCATTTGTAAAAATCCAAATAACTTCACAGATCTTCATTGTAAAGGGTTTAAACACTTTTTCCCATGCTTGTTCAATGAACCATAAACAATTAATGAACATGCACCTGTGGAACGGTCGTTAAGACACTAACAGCTTACAGACGTTAGGCAATTAAGGTCACAGTTATAAAAAATTAGGACACTAAAGAGGCCTTTCTACTGACTCTGAAAAACACCAAAAGAAAGATGCCCAGGGTCCATGCTCATCTGCGTGAACGTGCCTTAGGCAAGCTGCAAGGAGGTATGAGGGCTGCAGATGTGGCCAGGGCAATAAATGTCCATGTCCGTACTGTGAGACACCTAAGACAGCGCTACAGGGCGACAGGATGGACAGCTGATCATCCTCGCAGTGGCAGACCACATGTAACAACACCTGCACAGGATCGGTACAGCTGAACATCACACCTACGGGACAGGTACAGGATGGCAACAACAACTGCCCAAGTTACACCAGGAATGCACAATCCCACCATCAGTGCTCAGACTGTCTGCAATAAGCTGAGAGAGGCTGGACTGAGACCTCGTATGCCTGTTGTAAGGCAGGTCTCACCAGACGTCACCTGCAACAACGTCGCCTATGGGCACAAACCCACCGTCGCTGGACCAGACAGGACTGGCAAAAAAGTGCTCTTCACTGACGAGCCGTGGTTTTGTCTCACCAGGGGTGATGGTCGGATTCGCATTTATCGTCGAAGGAATGAGCGTTACACCGAGGCCTGTACTCTGGAGCAGGATCGATTTGGAGGTGAAGGGTCCGTCATGGTCTGGGGCGGTGTGTGACAGTATCGTCTGACTGAGCTTGTTGTCATTGCTGCACGCTCATCCTGACATGACCCTCCAGCATGACAATGCCACCAGCCATACTGCTCATTCTGTGCGGGATTTCCTGCAACACAGGAATGTCAGTGTTCTGCCATGGCCAGCGAAGAGCCCGGATTTCAATCCCATTGAGCAAGTCTGGGACCTGCTGGATCGGAGGGTGAGGGCTAGGGCCATTCCAGAAATGTCCGGGAACTTGCAGGTGCCTTGGTGGAAGAGTGGGGTAACATCTCACAGCAAGAACTGGCAAATCTGGTGCAGTCCAATACTTAATGCAGCTGGTGGCCACACCAGATACTGACTGTTACTTTTGATTTTGACCCACCCTTTGTTCAGGGAAACATTATTCCATTTCTGTTAGGCACATGTCTGTGGAAATTGTTCAGTTTATGTCTCAGTTGTTGAATCTTGTTATGTTCATACAAATATTTACACATGCTAAGTTTGCTGAAAATAAACGCAGTTGACAGTGAGAGGACATTTCTTTTTTGCTGAGTTTATATGATTAGTACACAGTATGCCGTTTAAGTAAGTAATAGGCAAACCAGATTTCAGACACAGCCATTGGCAGAGCATATTAATCTGAATCACTAACATATGACGCTAGTAGAGGACTGTTGGCTTGTAGTGAAAACACTGAATAAGGGTCTTCATAGACAGCAGAGCATGTTTTACTGTATCTGGTTTTAAGGAAATAATTTGTAACTGTATGCCAGGAGTCTGCAAGAGCCAGTTTAAACCAGTGATTGATTTATTTTGGCCCCCAAAATATTTTTGTTTTTGGTTTAAAAAAAATACTGTAAAATCACCTGGAATTCAGCTAGAAATTTGTTTAATTTCGGAAATCTGTTCACAAGTATTCCCACAAATTTAAAAAAGAGACGTATGTGATCTTGTCTCAATCTATTCAAGGTATGACAGTATTGTTATTTTCAAATACAATCTCTTTTTGGACTTAGTTGTGGTCAATTTGTAGTGTACAAATGATTAAAGCTAAGTTCTGGCCCCCTGACCATCCGCTCCGACAAAAATCGGCCTGCGGCTGAATGTAGTTGCCTAACCCTGCTGTAGGCTATTCAAAAACATATGGGAACACTCTTAAATCCTACAGACAGTTTGTTGGTGAGTGTGTTGTGTCTGTTGCCCCAGTACAACAGATATACTATATAATAGTATTGTTACACTGTTATAATCCAGTACAACAGATTGACTATATAATAGTATTGTTACCCTGTTATAATCCAGTACAACAGATTGACTATATAATAGTATTGTTACCCTGTTATAATCCAGTACAACAGATTGACTATATAATAGTATTGTTACCCTGTTATGATCCAGTACAACAGACTATATAATAGTATTGTTATCCTGTTATAATCCAGTACAACAGACTATATAATAGTATTGTTATCCTGTTATAATCCAGTACAACAGATTGACTATATAATAGTATTGTTATCCTGTTATAATCCAGTACAACAGATTGACTATATAATAGTATTGTTACCCTGTTATAATCCAGTACAACAGACTAAATAATAGTATTGTTACCCTGTTATAATCCAGTACAACAGACTATATAATAGTATTGTTACCCTGTTATAATCCAGTACAACAGATTGACTATATAATAGTATTGTTACCCTGTTATAATCCAGTACAACAGACTATATAATAGTATTGTTATCCTGTTATAATCCAGTACAACAGACTATATAATAGTATTGTTATCCTGTTATAATCCAGTACAACAGATTGACTATATAATAGTATTGTTATCCTGTTATAATCCAGTACAACAGATTGACTATATAATAGTATTGTTACCCTGTTATAATCCAGTACAACAGATTGACTATATAATAGTATTGTTACCCTGTTATAATCCAGTACAACAGATTGACTATATAATAGTATCAGTTACCCTGTTATAACACAGTATAACAGATTGACTATATAATAGTATTGTTACCCTGTTATAATCCAGTACAACAGACTATATAATAGTATTGTTACCCTGTTATAATCCAGTACAACCGACTATATAATAGTATTGTTACCCTGTTATAATCCAGTACAACCAACTATATAATAGTATTGTTATCCTGTTATAATCCAGTACAACAGATTGACTATATAATAGTATTGTTACCCTGTTATAATCCAGTACAACAGATTGACTATATAATAGTATCGTTACCCTGTTATAATCCAGTACAACAGACTATATAATAGTATTGCTATCCTGTTATAATCCAGTACAACATATTGACTAATAATAATAATAATAATATATGCCATTTAGCAGGCGCTTTTATCCAAAGCGACTTACAGTCATGTGTGCATACATTCTACGTATGGGTGGTCCCGGGACTATATAATAGTATTGTTATCCTGTTATAATCCAACAGGATAACAACTGTTAATCCAGTACAACAGATTGACTATATAATAGTATTGCTATCCTGTTATAATCCAGTACAACAGATTGACTATATAATAGTATTGTTACCCTGTTATAATCCAGTACAACAGATTGACTATATAATAGTATTGTTACCCTGTTATAATCCAGTACAACAGATTGACTATATAATAGTATTGTTACCCTGTTATAATCCAGTACAACCGACTATATAATAGTATTGTTATCCTGTTATAATCCAGTACAACAGATTGACTATATAATAGTATTGTTACCCTGTTATAATCCAGTACAACAGATTGACTATATAATAGTATTGTTACCCTGTTATAATCCAGTACAACAGACTATATAATAGTATTGTTATCCTGTTATAATCCAGTACAACAGACTATATAATAGTATTGTTACCCTGTTATAATCCAGTACAACAGATTGACTATATAATAGTATCGTTACCCTGTTATAATCCAGTACAACAGACTATATAATAGTATTGTTATCCTGTTATAATCCAGTACAACAGATTGACTATATAATAGTATTGTTACCCTGTTATAATCCAGTACAACAGACTATATAATAGTATTGTTATCCTGCTATAATCCAGTACAACAGATTGACTATATAATAGTATTGTTATCCTGTTATAATCCAGTACAACAGATTGACTATATAATAGTATTGTTACCCTGTTATAATCCAGTACAACAGACTATATAATAGTATTGTTATCCTGTTATAATCCAGTACAACAGATTGACTATATAATAGTATTGTTATCCTGTTATAATCCAGTACAACAGATTGACTATATAATAGTATTGTTACCCTGTTATAATCCAGTACAACAGATTGACTATATAATAGTATTGTTACCCTGTTATAATCCAGTACAACAGACTATATAATAGTATTGTTACCCTGTTATAATCCAGTACAACAGACAGACTATATAATAGTATTGTTACCCTGTTATAACACAGTATAACAGATATAGAATGGCATAGTTGATTTGTTACCATGTTATAACACAGATTAACCAATATACAACAGTATCATTGATTTGTTACACTGTTATATCTATATACTAGATAATACTATTGTTACCCTGTTATTTCAATAGAATACACTGTATGTTATATAGTATTGTGACACTGTTAGTATTACAAATATATTGTGTCCCTATTATAACAGTATAACAGTATAATAGATATGGCCCTGTTCTATCAGTCAGTGTCAGCCTCCGTGTGTCTCCCTGAATAACCTCAGCAGTCAGATCTGACCTGAGACGCATCCTCAGTGTTACGCACCATAAACCATCAGACGCCTGTGACTCAGCTGTAACAAGACACACATGGGCTTAGAAACCCTTAGAAAAGGTTAGAAACACCAGAGTAGAGAGGAGATATCGAAGAGATCCAGGTTCCTAATAAACATCCATACACTCAGGAGTGGTACAGGTTCCTAATGAACATCCACACACTAGGGAGTGATGCAGGTCCCTAATGAACATCCACACACTAGGGAGTGATGCAGGTTCCTAATGAACATCCACACACTCAGGAGTGGTACAGGTTCCTAATGAACATCCACACACTCAGGAGTGATGCAGGTTCCTAATGAACATCCACACACTCAGGAGTGATGCAGGTTCCTAATGAACATCCACACACTCAGGAGTGGTACAGGTTCCTAATGAACATCCACACACTCAGGAGTAATGCAGGTTCCTAATGAACATCCACACACTCAGGAGTGGTACAGGTTCCTAATGAACATCCACACACTCAGGAGTGGTACAGGTTCCTAACGAACATCCACACACTCAGGAGTGGTACAGGTTCCTAATGAACATCCACACACTCAGCTGTGATGCAGGTTCCTAATGAACATCCACACACTCAGGAGTGATGCAGGTTCCTAATGAACATCCACACATTCAGGAGTGGTACAGGTTCCTAACGAACATCCACACACTCAGGAGTGGTACAGGTTCCTAATGAACATCCACACACTCAGGAGTGGTACAGGTTCCTAACGAACATCCACACACTCAGGAGTGGTACAGGTTCCTAACGAACATCCACACACTCAGGAGTGGTACAGGTTCCTAAAGAACATCCACACACTCAGGAGTGGTACAGGTTCCTAATGAACATCCACACACTCAGCTGTGATGCAGGTTCCTAATGAACATCCACACACTCAGGAGTGATGCAGGTTCCTAATGAACATCCACACATTCAGGAGTGGTACAGGTTCCTAATGAACATCCACACATTCAGGGGTGGTACAGGTTCCTAATGAACATCCACACACTCAGGAGTGGTACAGGTTCCTAACGAACATCCACACACTCAGGAGTGGTACAGGTTCCTAACGAACATCCACACACTCAGGAGTGGTACAGGTTCCTAATGAACATCCACACATTCAGGGGTGGTACAGGTTCCTAATGAACATCCACACACTCAGGAGTGGTACAGGTTCCTAATGAACATCCACACACTCAGGAGTGGTACAGGTTCCTAATGAACATCCACACATTCAGGGTGGTACAGGTTCCTAACGAACATCCACACATTCAGGGGTAGTACAGGTTCCTAACGAACATCCACACATTCAGGGGTGGTACAGGTTCCTAACGAACATCCACACACTCAGGAGTGGTACAGGTTCCTAATGAACATCCACACACTCAGCTGTGATGCAGGTTCCTAATGAACATCCACACACTCAGGAGTGATGCAGGTTCCTAATGAACATCCACACATTCAGGAGTGATGCAGGTTCCTAATGAACATCCACACACTAGGGAGTGATGCAGGTTCCTAATGAACATCCACACATTCAGGAGTGATGCAGGTTCCTAATGAACATCCACACATTCAGGAGTGATGCAGGTTCCTAATGAACATCCACACATTCAGGAGTGATGCAGGTTCCTAATGAACATCCACACATTCAGGAGTGATGCAGGTTCCTAATGAACATCCACACACTCAGGAGTGGTACAGGTTCCTAATGAACATCCACACACTCAGGAGTGATCCAGGTTCCTAATGAACATCCACACACTCAGGAGTGGTACAGGTTCCTAACGAACATCCACACACTCAGGAGTGGTACAGGTTCCTAATGAACATCCACACATTCAGGGGTGGTACAGGTTCCTAATGAACATCCACACATTCAGGGGTGGTACAGGTTCCTAATGAACATCCACACACTCAGGAGTGGTACAGGTTCCTAATGAACATCCACACACTCAGGAGTGGTACAGGGAACATCCACACACTCAGGAGTGGTACAGGTTCCTAATGAACATCCACACATTCAGGGGTGGTACAGGTTCCTAATGAACATCCACACACTCAGGAGTGGTACAGGTTCCTAATGAACATCCACACACTCAGCTGTGATGCAGGTTCCTAATGAACATCCACACACTCAGGAGTGATGCAGGTTCCTAATGAACATCCACACATTCAGGAGTGATGCAGGTTCCTAATGAACATCCACACATTCAGGAGTGATGCAGGTTCCTAATGAACATCCACACATTCAGGAGTGATGCAGGTTCCTAATGAACATCCACACACTAGGAGTGATGCAGGTTCCTAATGCACATCCACACATTCAGGAGTGATGCAGGTTCCTAATGAACATCCACACACTCAGGAGTGGTACAGGTTCCTAATGAACATCCAC
>NW_025747317.1:2500-61285 GCF_021184085.1 Oncorhynchus gorbuscha
CTACTACTCCCTTAAAAACAACAACCCTATTCCCTACATAGTGCACTACTGCTCTCCTACAAGCAACAACCCTATTCCCTACATAGTGCACTACTACTCCCTTACAAACAACAACCCTATTCCCTACATAGTGCACTACTACTCCCTTACAAACAACAACCCTATTCCCTACATAGTGCACTACTACTCCCTTACAAACAACAACCCTATTCCCTACATAGTGCACTACTACTCCCTTACAAACATCAACCCTATTCCCTACATAGTGCACTACTACTCCCTTACAAACATCAACCCTATTCCCTACATAGTGCACTACTACTCCCTTACAAACAACAACCCTATTCCCTACATAGTGCACTACTACTCCCTTACAAACAACAACCCTATTCCCTACATAGTGCACTACTACTCCCTTACAAACAACAACCCTATTCCCTACATAGTGCACTACTACTCCCTTACAAACAACAACCCTATTCCCTACATAGTGCACTACTTTTGGCCAGTGTTAAAGGGGGACTAGAGTAGTATTTGAGACACTGACAGCGATAGATTAGCAGTAGATTCAGTTTTAATTTCTTGCAGACCCCCTCCTCCTCGCCCCCCCCCCCTCCCCTCAGAAGAGGGTGCACTTCTTGCGCCTCTTTTTGATTGGTGGCGGGCACAGGACAGCCCGGATGGCCTCGTCGAAAACCGTCTTCAGCCCCCTCTGGGTCAGGGCTGAGCACTCCAGGTACTTCACCGCACCTGTAGGGGACAGGAGACAGCCAATCAGAGAAGGGGATGAGGACAGACACACACATCCAATTGGTCAGTCAGAAACTTGGGACTCAAAAATAGGTGAGTTCACCTAGAGCTCAAAGAAGCTGTCAGAAACACATTCAAACACACTACATCCTCGCTCTCGTTCTCAAACTACAACACCACCCTCCACAGACACCCACCTATCTCCCGTGCCATGGCCAGGCCCTGAGGGTAGGTGATTGGGGACAACTTCTAAAACACCACCCTCCACAGACACCCACCTATCTCCCATGCCATGGCCAGGCCCTGAGGGTAGGTGATTGGGGACAACTTCTAAAACACCACCCTCCACAGACACCCACCTATCTCCCGTGCCATGGCCAGGCCCTGAGGGTAGGTGATTGGGGACCACTTCTAAAACACCATCCTCCACAGACACCCACCTATCTCCCGTGCCATGGCCAGGCCCTGAGGGTAGGTGATTGGGGACAACTTCTTGTCCCTCAGCCTCTCAATAGTGTCCTTGTCGTCCCTCAGGTCCAGCTTCGTGCCCACCAGGATGATGGGGGTGTTGGGGCAGTGGTGACGCACTTCCGGGTACCACTGTTCAAGGTCACATAGAGGTCAAAGGTCAAGGGTTCATTTTCATTTCATTTGAACCTTTATTGAACTAGGCAAGTCAGTTAAGAACAAATTATTATTTACAATGACGGCCTACCCCGGGCCAAACCCAGACGACACTGGGCCAATTGTACGCCGCCCTATGGGACTCCCAATCATGTCCGGTTGTGATACAGCCTGGATTCGAACCAGGGTGTCTGTCGTGACGCCTCTACCACTGAGATGCAGTGCCTTAGACCATCATTGTAAACAATAATTTGTTCTTAACTGACTTGCCTAGTTACATTTTTTTAAATGTAATAAAAATTAACCCTTGACCTCTATGTGACCTTGAACAGTGGTACCCGGAAGTGCCACTGTTAAGATCATGAAGGTCAAAGGGTTATAAGGTCTTAAAGGTCGACCTACATAAAGAGGTTGCGGAGTTGGGCCAACAGCCCCAACAGCAACATGAATAAACACAATGTAACACTGTACAGTGTAGAGCTGACCATATTAGAGATATGACTGTACAACGTGGAGCTGACCATATTAGAGATATGACTGTACAATGTGGAGCTGACTATATTAGAGATATTACTGTACAATGTAGAGCTGACCATATTAGAGATATGACTGTACAATGTGGAGCTGACTATATTAGAGATATTACTGTACAATGTGGAACTGACCATAGAGATATTACTGTACAATGTGGAGCTGACCATATTAGAGATATGACTGTACAATGTGGAGCTGACCATATTAGAGATATGACTGTACAATGTGGAGCTGACCATATTAGAGATATGACTGTACAATGTGGAGCTGACCATATTAGAGATATGACTGTACAATGTGGAGCTGACTATATTAGAGATATGACTGTACAATGTGGAGCTGACCATATTAGAGATATGACTGTACAATGTGGAGCTGACCATAGAGATATTACTGTACAATGTGGAGCTGACCATATTAGAGATATTACTGTACAATGTGGAGCTGACTATATTAGAGATATTACTGTACAACGTGGAGCTGACCATATTAGAGATATTACTGTACAACGTGGAGCTGACCATATTAGAGATATGACTGTACAACGTGGAGCTGACCATATTAGAGATATGACTGTACAACGTGGAGCTGACCATATTAGAGATATGACTGTACAATGTGGAGCTGACCATATTAGAGATATGACTGTACAATGTGGAGCTGACCATAGAGATATTACTGTACAACGTGGAGCTGACCATATTAGAGATATTACTGTACAACGTGGAGCTGACCATATTAGAGATATTACTGTACAACGTGGAGCTGACCATATTAGAGATATGACTGTACAATGTGGAGCTGACCATATTAGAGATATTACTGTACAACGTGGAGCTGACCATATTAGAGATATTACTGTACAATGTGGAGCTGACTATATTAGAGATATTACTGTACAACGTGGAGCTGACCATATTAGAGATATTACTGTACAACGTGGAGCTGACTATATTAGAGATATGACTGTACAACGTGGAGCTGACTATATTAGAGATATTACTGTACAACGTGGAGCTGACTATATTAGAGATATGACTGTACAACGTGGAGCTGACCATATTAGAGATATTACTGTACAACGTGGAGCTGACTATATTAGAGATATTACTGTACAACGTGGAGCTGACTATATTAGAGATATGACTGTACAACGTGGAGCTGACTATATTAGAGATATTACTGTACAACGTGGAGGTGACTATATTAGAGATATTACTGTACAACGTGGAGCTGACTATATTAGAGATATGACTGTACAACGTGGAGCTGACTATATTAGAGATATTACTGTACAACGTGGAGCTGACTATATTAGAGATATTACTGTACAACGTGGAGCTGACCATATTAGAGATATTACTGTACAATGTGGAGCTGACTATATTAGAGATATTACTGTACAACGTGGAGCTGACTATATTAGAGATATTACTGTACAACGTGGAGCTGACTATATTAGAGATATTACTGTACAACGTGGAGCTGACCATATTAGAGATATGACTGTACAACGTGGAGCTGACCATATTAGAGATATGACTGTACAATGTGGAGCTGACCATATTAGAGATATTACTGTACAACGTGGAGCTGACCATATTCGAGATATTACTGTACAATGTGGAGCTGACCATATTAGAGATATGACTGTACAATGTGGAGCTGACCATATTAGAGATATGACTGTACAATGTGGAGCTGACCATATTAGAGATATGACTGTACAACGTGGAGCTGACCATATTAGAGATATGACTGTACAATGTGGAGCTGACCATATTAGAGAAATGACTGTACAACGTGGAGCTGACCATATTAGAGATATTACTGTACAACGTGGAGCTGACCATATTAGAGATATTACTGTACAATGTGGAGCTGACCATATTAGAGATATGACTGTACAATGTGGAGCTGACCATATTAGAGATATGACTGTACAATGTGGAGCTGACCATATTAGAGATATGACTGTACAACGTGGAGCTGACCATATTAGAGATATGACTGTACAATGTGGAGCTGACTATATTAGAGATATTACCATCACTGTTATTTAGCAGGGCGATAGAGATATGACTGTACAATGTGGAGCTGACTATATTAGAGATATTACCATCACTGTTATTTAGCAGGGCGATAGAGACACTCACCTTAGCTCTGACGTTCTCAAAGGAGGCAGGGCTCACCAGAGAGAAGCATGTCAAGAACACGTCCTGTTTCGGACAACACACAGAAAACAGACAGTATATTAAACAGGCTGACTAAACAAGAGACACTGCATGGAAAAACAATGAGTGACTCTCTAGGTTCTGTATAGAATAGGACAGCAGCTGGAGAGACTACAGGGTGAGTTGGACTCTGTGACTCTCTAGGTTCTGTATAGAATAGGACAGCAGCTGGAGAGACTACAGGGTGAGTTGGACTCTGTGACTCAGTGACTCTCTAGGTTCTGTATAGAATAGGATAGCAGCTGGAGAGACTACAGGGTGAGTTGGACTCTGTGACTCAGTGACTCTCTAGGTTCTGTATAGAATAGGACAGCAGCTGGAGAGACTACAGGGTGAGTTGGACTCTGTGAATCAGTGACTCTCTAGGTTCTGTATAGAATAGGACAGCAGCTGGAGAGACTACAGGGTGAGTTGGACTCTGTGACTCAGTGACTCTCTAGGTTCTGTATAGAATAGGACAGCAGCTGGAGAGACTACAGGGTGAGTTGGACTCTGTGAATCAGTGACTCTCTAGGTTCTGTATAGAATAGGACAGCAGCTGGAGAGACTACAGGGTGAGTTGGACTCTGTGACTCAGTGACTCTCTAGGTTCTGTATAGAATAGGACAGCAGCTGGAGAGACTACAGGGTGAGTTGGACTCTGTGACTCAGTGACTCTCTAGGTTCTGTATAGAATAGGACAGCAGCTGGAGAGACTACAGGGTGAGTTGGACTCTGTGACTCTCTAGGTTCTGTATAGAATAGGACAGCAGCTGGAGAGACTACAGGGTGAGTTGGACTCTGTGACTCAGTGACTCTCTAGGTTCTGTATAGAATAGGACAGCAGCTTGAGAGACTACAGGGTGAGTTGGACTCTGTGATTTCTGTGACTCAGTGACTCTCTAGGTTCTGTATAGAAAGAGACTACAGGGTGAGTTGGACTCTGTGATTTCTGTGAATCAGTGACTCTCTAGGTTCTGTATAGAATAGGACAGCAGCTGGAGAGACTACAGGGTGAGTTGGACTCTGTGACTCAGTGACTCTCTAGGTTCTGTATAGAATAGGACAGCAGCTGGAGAGACTACAGGGTGAGTTGGACTCTGTGATTTCTGTGACTCAGTGACTCTCTAGGTTCTGTATAGAAAGAGACTAAAGGGTGAGTTGGACTCTGTGACTCAGTGACTCTCTAGGTTCTGTATAGAAAGAGACTAAAGGGTGAGTTGGACTCTGTGACTCAGTGACTCTCTAGATTATGTATAGAATAGGATAGCAGCTGGAGAGACTACAGGGTGAGTTGGACTCTGTGACTCAGTGACTCTCTAGATTCTGTATAGAATAGGACAGCAGCTGGAGAGACTACAGGGTGAGTTGGACTCTGTGACTCAGTGACTCTCTAGGTTCTGTATAGAATAGGACAGCAGCTTGAGAGACTAAAGTATGCGTTGGTATTCAGAGCAGGTACGGGAGCCTTACATAGGAGCTGGAGGAGTCTGGAGTTGGGGCCTCGCAATGCAACAGCAGTGTGTGTTTGTTTGTGTGTGTGTGTGTTTGTGTGTGTGCAGGGGTTCCTCTGGACAGGGAGGCAGACAAGATGTGTTAATGAGGCAGACAGGATGTATTAATGAGGCAGACAGGATGTGTTAATGAGGCAGACAGGATGTATTCATGAGGCAGACAGGATGTGTTAATGAGGCAGACAGGATGTATTAATGAGGCAGACAGGATGTGTTAATGAGGCAGACAGGATGTGTTAATGAGGCAGACAGGATGTGTTAATGAGGCAGACAGGATGTATTAATGAGGCAGACAGGATGTATTAATGAGCAGACAGGATGAGGCAGACAGGATGTGTTAATAGGCAGACAGGATGTGTTAATGAGGCAGACAGGATGTGTTAATGAGGCAGACAGGATGTGTTAATGAGGCAGACAGGATGTAGGCAGACAGGATGTAGGCAGACAGGATGTAGGCAGACAGGATGTGTTAATGAGGCAGACAGGATGTAGGCAGACAGGATGTAGGCAGACAGGATGTGTTAATGAGGCAGACAGGATGTAGGCAGACAGGATGTAGGCAGACAGGATGTGTTAGGCAGACAGGAATGAGGCAGACAGGATGTGTTAATGAGGCAGACAGGATGTGTTAATGAGGCAGACAGGATGTATTCATGAGCAGACAGGATGTATTAAGACAGGATGTATTAATGAGACAGACAGGATGTGTTAATGAGGCAGACAGGATGTGTTAATGAGGCAGACAGGATGTATTCATGAGGCAGACAGGATGTATTCATGAGGCAGACAGGATGTGTTAATGAGGCAGACAGGATGTATTCATGAGGCAGACAGGATGTATTAATGAGACAGACAGGATGTGTTAATGAGGCAGACAGGATGTAGGCAGACAGGATGTAGGCAGACAGGATGTGTTAATGAGGCAGACAGGATGTGTTAATGAGGCAGACAGGATGTATTAATGAGGCAGACAGGATGTATTAATGAGGCAGACAGGATGTATTAATGAGGCAGACAGGATGTATTAATGAGGCAGACAGGATGTATTAATGAGGCAGACAGGATGTATTAATGAGGCAGACAGGATGTGTTAATGAGGCAGACAGGATGTGTTAATGAGGCAGACAGGATGTATTAATGAGGCAGACAGGATGTATTAATGAGGCAGACACAGGATGTATTAATGAGGCAGACAGGATGTATTAATGAGGCAGACAGGATGTGTTAATGAGGCAGACAGGATGTAGGCAGACAGGATGTATTAAGAGGCAGACAGGATGTGTTAATGAGGCAGACAGGATGTAGGCAGACAGGATGAGGCAGACAGGATGTGTTAATGAGGCAGACAGGATGTATTAATGTATTAGGCAGACAGGATGTGTTAATGAGGCAGACAGGATGTGTTAATGAGGCAGACAGGATGTGTTAATGAGGCAGACAGGATGTATTAATGAGGCAGACAGGATGTATTAATGAGGCAGACAGGATGTATTAATGAGGCAGACAGGATGTGTTAATGAGGCAGACAGGATGTATTAATGAGGCAGACAGGATGTATTAATGAGGCAGACAGGATGTGTTAATGAGGCAGACAGGATGTATTAATGAGGCAGACAGGATGTATTAATGAGGCAGACAGGATGTATTAATGCAACAGGATGTTCAGACAGGATACAACAGGAACACAGAGTTTGAGGCAGACAGGATGTAAAACAGGAAGGCAGACAGGAGTTAATGAGGCATACAGGAGTTAATAAGACAGGATGTGTTAATGAGGCAGACAGGATGATTCATGAGCAGAAGGATGTATTAATGAGAGACAGGATGTGTTAATGAGGCAGACAGGATGGTTAATGAGGCAAAGGATAAATACAATAGGCAGACAGGATGTATTATGAAGACACTGGAATGGTAGGATTTTGCAATGGAAGAAGGATGATTAATGAGTACAGATAGAAATGTGTTAATGAGGCAGACAGGATGTAGGCAAAATAGGCAGACAGGATGTTATAATGAGGCAGACAGGATTGTTAATGAGGCAGACAGGATGTGTTAATGAGGCAGACAGGATGTATTAATGTGGGCAGGATGTATTAAGATGCAGTAATCTAATGAGCTGCTCTGAAGTTGGCAGACTTAATGCTAATGAGGCAGATAGGAGTGTTAATGAGGCCAGTTTCAGAGGATTTTTGTAGTTCAGGATTCCAGTCATTGGCAGCAGATGTATTAATGAACTGGAAGGATGCGGTTAAAGCAGACAGGATGGTTTTGCAGACAGGATGTGTTAATGAGGCAGACAGGATATACCTGAGGAGACAGCATGCTACAGGTGAGGCAGACAGGATGTGTTAATGAGTGACCAGACAGGATGTATTAATGAGGCAGACAGGATGTATTAATGAGGCAGACAGGATGTGTTAATGAGGCAGACAGGATGTGTTAATGAGGCAGACAGGGTTTGATGTTAATGAGGCAGACAGGATGCCAACAATGAGGCAGACAGGATGTATTAATGCAGACAGGATGTATTAATGAGGCAGCTTTATTAATGAGGCAAACAGGATTGCACTAATGAGGCAGACTGATCCATTTTGTTGAGGCAGACAGGATGTATTAATGAGCAGACAGGATTATTAAAGGCAGACAGGATGTATTAATGCAAAGCAGTTCGACACATACAACAACACAGAGTTACACAGGATGTAAAACAAACATACAGTCAATTACAGTATAAACAAGGTATGTTTGAGCAAATGAGTGAGATGATGCTTTGTTGGTGATACAATATAGCAAGTAAAACACTGGAATGGTAGTTTTGCAATGGAATTTAACTTTGGATTGGAGAGTTTGATAATGGGTCTGGAAGGAGCAAAATAAACAAATTTATAAAATAAACACCTGGGTAAAGAGGTAGTTGTTTGGGCTAAATTATTCTAAGTGGGCTGTACCATGCAGTAAGTGAGCTGTTGACAGTTGGTGCTTAAAGCTAGTGAGGGAGATGAAGTGTTTCCAGTTTCAGAATTTTTGGGGATCAGTCAGACAGAGAACTGGAAAGAGAGGTTGCCAAAGAAAGAATTGGTAATAGGGGTGACTAACAGATTACCTGCTGGATAATTTTAAACAGGAGGGGAGATATGTGACCAGCACAGTTGATTTGATAGGGGGATTTTGCAGGTCTTTCAGATGACATCAGCTGGGTTTGGATTTGGCAAAGGTGAAGGAGCAATGGTGGGTAGGGGGCTTTGGGACAAAAGTTTCTGTGATAGACTGCAGATTTGTTGTTGGTATTGGAGGCTATTTTGGACATCGCCAGGTGGAAAGGTAGGCCATGGTCAAAGTGGTATGTTTGGTTGAATGATGCTTTGATTGATTATCTAGATTTAACGGTGGTGGACAGATGTTTAGCCTCAGAGTTTACAGTGGACACTGGGAGGTAGGTTTTGTTATTCTCCATGGATTTATCAGTGGTGACAGTGTTTTGCCTCAGAGCAGTGGGCAGCTGGGAGGGGATGCGTGTTGCTTTCCAATCCATGGGGATTTATCAGTGGTGACAGGTGTTAGGGGTTGCAATCAGGTGGATAATTTTGGGAGAGGGTCCAGATTGTCTCCAGTTGATTTGTAGGTGATTCAGTTTTCAGCTAGCCTTTCAGGACATCAGCTGTCTGGATTTGGGAGGAGGTGCTGGGGGCTCCATGGGCAAGTTTCTGCTGAGTGCAGAGCTGTTTCCGGGGTTGGCCTCAGGTGGAAAGTAGGCCAGCTGGGAGAAAAGTGCTTGTTGAAATGATTGATTATGGATTTATCGGTGGTGACAGTGTTTCCTAGCCTCAGAGCAGTGGGCAGCTGGGAGGAGGTGCTGTTATTCTCCATGGATTTATCAGTGGTGACAGTGTTTCCTAGCCTCAGAGCAGTAGGCAGCTGGGAGGAGGTGCTGTTATTCTCCATGGATTTATCAGTGGTGACAGTGTTTCCTAGCCTCAGAGCAGTAGGCAGCTCGGAGGAGGTGCTGTTATTCTCCATGGACTTTACAGTGTCTCAAAACTTTTGGGAATTAGTGCTACAGGATGCAAATTTATGTTTGAAAAAGCAGGCCTTAGCTTTCCTAACTGACTGTGCATATTGGTTCCTGACTTCCCTGAAAAGTTGCATATCACGGGGGCTATTCGATGCTAATGCAGTATGCCACAGGATGTTTTTGTGCTGGTCGAGGGCAGTCAAGTCTGGGGTGAACCACAGGCTATATCTTTTCTTAGTTCTACATTTTCTGAACGGGGCATGCTTATTTAAGATGGTGAGGAAAGCACCTTTAAAGAGCAAACAGGCATCCTCTACTGACGGAATGAGGTAAATATCCTTCCAGGATACCCGGGCCAGGTCGATTAGAAAGGCCTGGCTCGCTGAAGTGTTTTAGGGAGCATTTGACAGTGATGAGGGATGGTTGTTTGACCGTGGACCAATTACGGACGCAGGCAATGAGACAGTGATCGCTGAGATCCTGGTTGAAGACAGCAGAGGTGTATTTAGAGGGCAAGTTGGTCAGGATGATATCTATGAGGGTGCCCATGGTTACGGATTTAGGATGGTACCTGGCAAGTTCCTTGATAATTTGTGTGAGAATATGACTACTCTCCTCTCTGGCTGGGATGGGCGAAACGCTAAAATAGCCCCCCTAATAATTTTCTCTGAAGCAGCAGCCAGGCAGGCAGGGAGCTGTGTTTCTGACTGAGCCGCCACTGGCGAGATAATGAGGAAAACAGTGGAATAACAGGAAACTGTGTGGAGAATGAGTTAAGCAGAACCAGGAAGACACAAAATGGAGGATGTGGAATGTGTAGGAGTGATAATGAATGAGAGATGGGGGTGAGTGAGTGAGTGAGTGAGTGAGTGAGTGAGTGAGTGAGTGAGTGAGTGAGTGAGTGAGTGAGTGAGTGAGTGAGTGAGTGAGTGAGTGAGTGAGTGAGTGAGTGAGTGAGTTACCGTCTGTGGATAGGACAGTGGTCTGAGCCTGTCGTAGTCCTCCTGTCCTGCAGTATCCCACAGTCCCAGATTCACTGGTTTCCCATCTACCATCACATTGGCAGAGTAGTTGTCAAACCTGAGAGGACAGGATGTTGTTCAGAGAAGTACACACACATAACCAGGCTTGCGCACACACACAAACAGGCATGCGCATACACCACACACACAAACAGGGATGAGGGATGAGAGGGGAACCCTTAAACAGAGACATTCATATGCTGTTGTTACAGTAGTACACACACACACCATCATTGCAGTGCAGCTTCATGCTATGATACTCACACTGTGGGGATGTATTCTCCAGGGAAGGCATTGGTGGTGTAGCTGATGAGAAGACATGTCTTCCCCACCGCTCTGAGAGACAAACAATGACACATTTTCTTTATGATCTATTTCACTTGCTTTGGCAATGTGTTTCCCATACCAATAAAAGCCCTTAAATTGAAACATTTTTTATTTATTTTACCTTTATTTAACTAGGCAAGTCAGTTAAGAACAAATTCTTATTTTCAATGACGGCATAGGAACAGTGGGTTAACTGCCTTGTTCAGGGGCAGAACGACAGATTTGTACCTTGTCAGCTTGGGGGTTTGAACTTGCAACCTTCCGGTTACTAGTCCAACGCTCTAACCACTAGGCTGCCCTGCCGCCCTCTCTCTCTCTCTCTCTCTCTCTCTCTCTCTCTCTCTCCCTCTATTTCTCTCTCTCTCCCTCTATTTCTCTCTCTCTCCCTCTCTCTCCCTCTCTCAACATGAATTGAGAGAGAGAGAGAAATATATATAGAGAGAGGGGTTATAGAGAGAGAGAGAGAGAGAGAGAGAAATAGAGGGAGAGAGAGAGAGAGAGAATAATCAAATCAATAAATAAAGGCTAAAGGCTGTGTAGGCTGTGTATGTGTTGTTGTGTGTGTGTGTGTGTGTGTGTGTGTGTGTGTGTGTGTGTGTGTGTGTGTGTGTGTGTGTGTGTGTGTGTGTGTGTGTGTGTGTGTGTGTGTGTGTGTGTGTGTGTGTGTGTGTGTGTGTGTGTGTGTGAACACAGACACTGTCCTACATAGACTTTTGGCTGGGGGGGGCACATTGGCAGACCACAGCTGCCTTGCTATGTTGTTGTCTTAGGTCTCTCTTTATGGACTGTTGTGTTGTCTCTCGTCGTGATGTGTGTTTGGTCCTATATTTTAATTTTAATCCCAGCCCCCGTCCACGCAGGGGGCCTTTTGCCTTTGGTAGGGTCAATGTAAATAAGAATTTGTTCTTAACTGACTTGCCTGGTTAAATAAAAATAGAAATATCAGAGAGGTGGACCTGCTATCTGAAGACTCCACATCATTTCCTGTGTGTGTGTGTGTGGACATGTTAGACCATACTTGAAGTCCCTATGAGAACAGTAAAGAACAAAACTTTGACCAACTGGGGACATTTTGTTGGTCCCCACAAGGTCAAATGCTGTTTCTAGGGGTTTAGGGTTAGAATTAGGTTAAGGGTCAGAATTAGGTTAAGGGTTAGAATTAGGTTAAGGGTTGGAATTAGGTTAAGGGTTAGAATTAGGGTTAAGGGTAGAGGGTTAGAATTAGGTTAAGGGTTAGAATTAGGTTTAGGGTTAGAATTAGGTTAAGGGTTAGGATTAGGTTAAGGGTTAGAATTAGGTTAAGGGTTAGAATTAGGTTAAGGGTTAGAATTAGGTTAAGGGTTAGAATTAGGTTAAGGGTTAGAATTAGGTTAAGGGTTAGAATTAGGTTAGGGGTTAGAATTAGGTTAAGGGTTAGAATTAGGTTAAGGGTTAGAATTAGGTTAAGGGTTAGAATTAGGTTAAGGGTTAGAATTAGGTTAAGGGTCAGAATTAGGTTTAGGGTTAGAATTAGGGTTAAGGGTAGAGGGTTAGAATTAGGTTAAGGGTTAGAATTAGGTTTAGGGTTAGAATTAGGTTAAGGGTTAGAATTAGGTTAAGGGTCAGAATTAGGTTAAGGGTTAGAATTAGGTTAAGGGTCAGAATTAGGTTTAGGGTTAGAATTAGGGTTAAGGGTAGAGGGTTAGAATTAGGTTAAGGGTTAGAATTAGGTTAAGGGTTAGAATTAGGTTTAGGGTTAGAATTAGGTTAAGGGTTAGAATTAGGTTAAGGGTTAGAATTAGGTTAAGGGTTAGAATTAGGTTAAGGGTTAGAATTAGGTTAAGGGTTAGAATTAGGTTAAGGGTTAGAATTAGGTTAAGGGTTAGAATTAGGTTAAGGGTTAGAATTAGGTTAAGGGTTGGAATTAGGTTAAGGGTTAGAATTAGGTTAAGGGTTAGAATTAGGTTAAGGGTTAGAATTAGGTTTAGGGTTAGAATTAGGGTTAAGGGTAGAGGGTTAGAATTAGGTTAAGGGTTAGAATTAGGTTAAGGGTTAGAATTAGGTTAAGGGTTAGAATTAGGTTAAGGGTTAGAATTAGGTTAAGGGTTAGAATTAGGTTAAGGGTTAGAATTAGGTTAAGGGTTAGAATTAGGTTAAGGGTTAGAATTAGGTTAAGAATTAGGTTAAGGGTTAGAATTAGGTTAAGGGTTCGAATTAGGTTAAGGGTTAGAATTAGGTTAAGGGTTCGAATTAGGTTAGGGGTTGGAATTAGGTTAGGGGTTAGAATTAGGTTAGGGGTTAGAATTAGGTTAAGGGTTAGAATTAGGTTTAGGGTTAGAATTAGGTTAAGGGTTAGAATTAGGTTAAGGGTTAGAATTAGGTTAAGGGTTCGAATTAGGTTAGGGGTTAGAATTAGGTTAGGGGTTGGAATTAGGTTAGGGGTTGGAATTAGGTTAAGGGTTAGAATTAGGTTTAGGGTTAGAATTAGGTTAAGGGTTAGAATTAGGTTAAGGGTTAGAATTAGGTTAAGGGTTCGAATTAGGTTAGGGGTTAGAATTAGGTTAGGGGTTGGAATTAGGTTAGGGGTTAGAATTAGGTTAGGGGTTAGAATTAGGTTAAGGGTTAGAATTAGGTTTAGGGTTAGAATTAGGTTAGGGGTTAGAATTAGGTTAGGGGTTGGAATTAGGTTAGGGGTTGGAATTAGGTTAGGGGTTAGAATTAGGTTTAGGGTTAGAATTAGGTTAAGTGAAATGCTGAATACAACAGGTGTAGTAGACCTTACAGTGAAATGCTGAATACAACAGGTGTAGTAGACCTTACAGTGAAATGCTGAATACAACAGGTGTAGTAGACCTTACAGTGAAATGCTGAATACAACAGGTGTAGTAGACCTTACAGTGAAATGCTGAATACAACAGATGTAGTGACCTTACAGTGAAATGCTGACAACAGGTGTAGTAGACCTTACAGTGAAATGCTGAATACAACAGGTGTAGTAGACCTTACAGTGAAATGCTGAATACAACAGGTGTAGTAGACAGATGTAGTAGACCTTACAGTGAAATGCTGAATACAACAGGTGTAGTAGACCTTACAGTGAAATGCTGAATACAACAGGTGTAGTAGACCTTACAGTGAAATGCTGAATACAACAGGTGTAGTAGACCTTACAGTGAAATGCTGAATACAACAGGTGTAGTAGACCTTACAGTGAAATGCTTACTTTACAAGCCCTTAACCAACAATGCTTTAAGAAGTTAAGATGATAAAAATAAGTGTTAAATAAAAAATAGATAAGTAAAAAATTGAAAATAAAAGTAACAAATAATTAAACAGCAGCAGCAAAATAAGAAGTGTGACTATATACAGGGTGTTACGGTACAGAGTCAATGTGGAGGCTATATACAGGGTGTTACGGTACAGAGTCAATTTGGAGGCTATATACAGGGTGTTACGGTACAGAGTCAATGTGGAGGCTATATACAGGGTGTTACGGTACAGAGTCAATTTGGAGGCTATATACAGGGTGAGTCAGAGTTTGGAGGCTATATACAGGGTGTTACGGTACAGAGTCAATTTGGAGGCTATATACAGGGTGTTACGGTACAGAGTCAATTTGGAGGCTATATACAGGGTGTTACGGTACAGAGTCAATGTGGAGGCTATATACAGGGTGTTACGGTACAGAGTCAATGTGGAGGCTATATACAGGGTGTTACGGTACAGAGTCAATGTGGAGGCTATATACAGGGTGTTACGGTACAGAGTCAATGTGGAGGCTATATACAGGGGTACCGGTACAGAGTCAATGTGGAAGCTATATACAGGGTGTTCCGGTACAGAGTCAATGTGGAGGCTATATACAGGGTGTTACGGTACAGAGTCAATGTGGAGGCTATATACAGGGTGTTACGGTACAGAGTCAATGTGGAGGCTATATACAGGGTGTTACGGTACGGAGTCAATGTGGAGGCTATATACAGGGTGTTACGGTACAGAGTCAATGTGGAGGCTATATACAGGTGGTACCGGTACAGAGTCAATGTGGAGGCTATATACAGGGGGTTCCGGTACAGAGTCAATGTGGAGGCTATATACAGAGGGTACTGGTACAGAGTCAATGTGGAGTCTATATACAGGGGGTACCGGTACAGAGTCAATGTGGAGGCTATATACAGGGGGTACCGGTACAGAGTCAATGTGGAGGCTATATACAGGGGTACTGGTACAGAGTCAATATGGAGGCTATATACAGGGGTACTGGTACAGAGTCAATGTGGAGGCTATATACAGGGGTACTGGTACAGAGTCAATATGGAGGCTATATACAGGGGGTACCGGTACAGAGTCAATGTGGAGTCTATATACAGGGGTACCGGTACAGAGTCAATATGGAGGCTATATACAGGGTGGTACTGGTACAGAGTCAATGTGGAGGCTATATACAGGGGGTACCGGTACAGAGTCAATGTGGAGGCTATATACAGGGGGTTCTGGTACAGAGTCAATGTGGAGGCTATATACAGGGGTTCCGGTACAGAGTCAATGTGGAGGCTATATACAGAGGGTACTGGTACAGAGTCAATGTGGAGTCTATATACAGGGGTACCGGTACAGAGTCAATGTGGAGGCTATATACAGGGGGTACCGGTACAGAGTCAATGTGGAGGCTATATACAGGGGTACTGGCACAGAGTCAATATGGAGGCTATATACAGGGGGTACTGGTACAGAGTCAATGTGGAGGCTATATACAGGGGTACTGGTACAGAGTCAATGTGGAGGCTATATACAGGGGGTACCGGTACAGAGTCAATGTGGAGGCTATATACAGGGGTTCTGGTACAGACTCAATGTGGAGGCTATATACAGGGTGTACTGGTACAGAGTCAATGTGGAGGCTATATACAGGGGGTACTGGTACAGAGTCAATATGGAGGCTATATACAGGGGTACTGGTACAGAGTCAATGTGGAGGCTATATACAGGGGTACTGGTACAGAGTCAATGTGGAGGCTATATACAGGGGTACCGGTACAGAGTCAATGTGGAGGCTATATACAGGGGTTCTGGTACAGACTCAATGTGGAGGCTATATACAGGGTGTACTGGTACAGAGTCAATGTGGAGGCTATATACAGGGGGTACCGGTACAGAGTCAATGTGGAGGCTATATACAGGGGGTTCTGGTACAGAGTCAATGTGCGGGGGCACCGGTTAGTGGAGGTAATATGTACATGTAGGTAGAGTTAAAGTGACTATGCATAGATAATAAACAGAGAGTAGCAGCAGTGTTAAAGAGGGTCTGGGTTGCCCTTTGATTAGCTGCTCAGGAGTCTTATGGCTTGGGGGGTAGAAGCTGTTAAGAAGGCTTTTGGACCCAGACTAGGGTTAGTTTTAGGGTTAGGGAAACTAGGACTTTGAATGGGACTTTTCTCTCTCGGAGGACCTGAGCCCTAGGACCGTGCCCCAGGACTACCTGACATGATGGCTCCTTGCTGTCCCCAGTCCACCTGACTGTGCTGCTGCTCCAGTTTCAACTGTTCTGCCTTATTATTATTTGACCATGCTGGTCATTTATGAACATTTGAACATCTTGGTCATGTTCTGTTATAATCTCTACCCGGCACAGCCAGAAGAGGACTGGCCACCCCACATAGCCCGGTTCCTCTCTAGGTTTCTTCCTAGGTTTTGGCCTTTCTAGGGAGTTTTTCCTAGCCACCGTGCTTTTACACCTGCATTGTTTGCTGTTTGGGGTTTTAGGCTGGGTTTCTGTACAGCACTTTGAGATATCAGCTGATGTACGAAGGGCTATATAAATACATTTGATTTGATTTGACTGTATTACATGTCCCCACAAGGTTAGTTGTACAATATTGCGCATGTGTGTGTGTTGCCCATCCCCTAAAAAAAAAATCCTAGACAGCCTCCCCCACACCCCTGTTTAGCTATGCTATGCAGTCCAGTGCACCCTACCTCCACACACTACCCAAAATCTACGCCGCATCCGCACCGCATCACAATGTAGCAGAAGTCAAATAAACCTGTCTTTCAAAGATGTCTATGGTAGAAAGGCTATATAAACACGGCATTTTGCATAGGTGCCCATGCCCATCCGTAGCCCGTGCCTCCGTAGGAGCTGGCTGTGTAGGTGTGAAAGCATTACATCATTTAATGAGTCTCAGCCAAGCCCTCCCAGCGACATTTCTGCAACTATGCACATATTAATGTATATTTCACAATTATGCTCAACCCCCCCGAAAAATATGGGTTTCCAAATGTTGTTAATCCGAGAAGCTTTAGTTAGTTTCTAATTTTTTATATTTCAATGAAACGTTCAAATAGCTTTAGTTCAATTTCAGGCATAATATTTCACACCCGAACTTATAATGTATTGTGCAAAACCTGGCGGAAAATTTGGCGAATACATTGATAACATGAAATCACAAAGGAGGCTAACAAAATAAAAAATGTAATTGCTCAACATTCATTTTACGCTCACGCACTGATGAGAGAGCGGATTCTAGAGAAGTGAGCGCCGACCCATTCAACCCGCTATAGCCCCAGCCCTTTACTGCAACAATTGCCCTCACAGACTCGAAAAAGGACACATTTTCAGCCTAAACACACACAAAAGGTCTTACCCATCGCCCACCACGACGCATTTGATGGCCTGCATTTTGCAGAGGGTGGTGGTATCCAACGACGGACTATTCCCTGGTTTTAAAATGGCAAATTGTTTATCATTTCTGATATATCGCTAATAATAAGTGAATTGGTACAGCTCCTCGCGACCAGGCTGCAGTAGCGGAGGGAGGCAGTGTCGAATCCCGGCGGAACCTCCCGGAAAAGACCGAACGTGTTTAAAGGGAAAGTTTTTTTTTCCCCCGACAGCAGTTGAACTCTGTAAATGACAATGTGTTCTTCCCAAATCACACCATATTCCCTATGTAGTACACTACGGGCCCAATGGGTTCTGGTCAAAAGTAGTGCACACATAGGGATTAAGTGGCAATTTGGGACATACAACAAGTGGCTAAATGACTTAAATGTAAATGTAAGTGTCCAGTGGGTTCCTCTGTAGTGACTATTGTGCAGAGTTCTGGTGATGAAGGACTTCAGAATGGACATACACACAGAGAGAACGAGACACACCTCAAACAAACCATCAATAACCACAGTTGACACAATTTGTAAGAATGTATTTGTTTTATTGCTTGACCTGCCATTAGGAAACAACCTAAACCAAAAGGATTAGAACTGAGCACAAACAGTAAAGCAAACCTTGTACAGTCATCAGCATCATCATCATCATCATCATAATAATAAAATGGTCCCCTGGCCACCCTCTTCCCTAAACAGACACCCTATTCCCTACATAGACCACTTCCTCTTCCCTAAACAGACACCCTATTCCCTACGTAGACCACTTCCTCCTCCCTAAACAGACACCCTATTCCCTACATAGACCACTTCCTCTTCCCTAAACAGACACCCTATTCCCTACATAGACCACTTCCTCTTCCCTAAACAGACACCCTATTCCCTACATAGACCACTTCCTCTTCCCTAAACAGACACCCTATTCCCTACATAGCCCTCTTCCTCCTCCCTAAACAGACACCCTATTCCCTACAGAGCCCTCTTCCTCTTCCCTAAACACCCTATTCCTGACCAGGGCTCTAGAGTAGTGCACTATAGAAGGAGAAAGGATCCATTTTGGACACATCCCACAGGCAAAACGTCAATGAGAGCTTGAAGGCCACGTCCCAAACCACCAACCTTTTCCCCCCTCTCCTGAACTGTACACTTGCACACTTTTTTTTGTTGTTGCATGGACTTAGCAATGCTGGAAACCCCCCCCCCCCAGCCAATGCTTATACCAATCCCATGCTTTTAAATCTACGACAGGGAGTGTGCTAGCCAAGTGGACACACTATGTGAGCAAGGAAGAGAATTGGGACGAAGCCGAAGAATTGGGAGCACTAAACAGAATCCTAAACCAAAAACCTTGACCCCTATTCCCTACTCTAGATAGGAAAGGATTGGATAGGTACTAGCCATATGATAACAGCTCCACCGTGCCCTCTGATAGGTGGAGTTTTGCTCCACCTCGATGACACCGTCTGCCGCTGGACTTGCTCCAGAGACCATCCAGGCCTTTCCCCTCCGACAGCCTCCCTCCCTCCGATGACCCCTGAACCCATCCACGCCTTTCCCCTCGGACAGCCTCCCTCCGATGACCCCTCAACCCATCCACGCCTTTCCCCTCCGACAGCCTCCCTCCGATGACCCCTCAACCCATCCACGCCTTTCCCCTCGGACAGCCTCCCTCCGATGACCCCTCAACCCATCCACGCCTTTCCCCTCGGACAGCCTCCCTCCGATGACCCCTCAACCCATCCACGCCTTTCCCCTCGGACAGCCTCCCTCCGATGACCCCTCAACCCATCCACGCCTTTCCCCTCGGACAGCCTCCCTCCGATGACCCCTCAACCCATCCACGCCTTTCCCCTCGGACAGCCTCCCTCCGATGACCCCTCAACCCATCCACGCCTTTCCCCTCCGACAGCCTCCCTCCGATGACCCCTCAACCCATCCACGCCTTTTCCCTCCGACAGCCTCCCTCCGATGACCCCTCAACCCATCCACGCCTTTCCCCTCGGACAGCCTCCCTCCGATGACCCCTCAACCCATCCACGCCTTTCCCCTCGGACAGCCTCCCTCCGATGACCCCTCAACCCATCCACGCCTTTCCCCTCGGACAGCCTCCCTCCGATGACCCCTGAACCCATCCACGCCTTTCCCCTCCGATGACCCCTCAACCCATCCACGCCTTTCCCCTCCGATGACCCCTCAACCCATCCATGCCTTTCCCTTCGGACAGCCCATCCACGCCTTTCCCCTCGGACAGCCCATCCACCTTTCCCCTCGGACAGCCCATCCACCTTTCCCCTCGGACAGCCCATCCACGCCTTTCCCCTCGGACAGCCCATCCACGCCTTTCCCCTCGGACAGCCCATCCACCTTTCCCCTCGGACAGCCCATCCACCTTTCCCCTCGGACAGCCCATCCACCTTTCCCCTCGGACAGCCCATCCACCTTTCCCCTCGGACAGCCCATCCACCTTTCCCCTCGGACAGCCCCCACCTTTCCACCTCCACCTTTCCCCTCGGACAGCCCATCCACCTTTCCCCTCGGACAGCCACCCTCCGATGACCCCTCAACCCGTCTACCTTTCCCCTCGGACAGCCTCCCTCCGATGACCCCTCAACCCATCCACCTTTCCCCTCGGACAGCCTCCCTCCGATGACCCCTCAACCCGTGAACTTCCCGACCCTCTCATGAACGATGTTGTTTTCTAAATTTCTAGTCTTTTTTGTTGTTGTTGTGTGTTGCTTTTAAAACACTTTTGAGATTCTTTATGTAATAATGAATAGCACTATAAGAGTTTAATAAATTATTATATTGCTGATACCCATCCAATCCTCTCAGTTCTGCACTAGTGCCCCAAAAGGGTAGGATGTAGGAATAGGGGCTAGGGGTTGATTTGGGACACAGGTTATGACTCTAAAGCAGGTCTGCCCACCTGCGGTCCCGGGGGCCCACCTGCGGTCCCGGGGGCCCACCTGCGGTCCCGGGGGCCCACCTGCGGTCCCGGGGGCCCACCTCCGGTCCCGGGGGCCCACCTGCAGTCCCGGGGGCCATCTGCATGCTGCTTTCCTTACTAACCGTTTAAAGGTGGCCTCAGTGATGTGGCAGAGATGTAGACAGTAAACAGCACAGTGGGTCAATTTACACAACTAAGAGCATTGAAGCACGAGGCTCAACTTGTCCCGTTTTGGTGTTTTTTTCCATCTCAAATTTCATTGACACAAACTACAGTACATTTTCTCCTCCTGACCAATCAATGGCAAGCTCCTGTCCCTCACGCCTCTACACTCACACACGTACGGTTTCCATTCTGTTTCTACAAACAAATCATGGCCACCAAGCTAGAAGCAACATCACTCTGAAGTGAACATGTGTTCAGATACTGTGTGTGACTGTGAGAGAGAAGTGTTGCATCTCGCTCATCTTAGTATCTGCGGTGTTGCTCGTGGCAACATCATTTCACAGAGTCTAACTTTAAATAACACTCATTTTGACCTGGGCCACCAGGTGTGTGTGTCTCTATCCAATCAATGATATTACTTAATCAACTTAGAGCCACAGGGGACAAATGAAAACCTGAGCCGTGGACCTCTGTTCTATAAGCTGCGATCACATGACCGAAGGCAAAACTACAGTCAACGTCTGACGGTTTGGGTTCTCGTACATACTGCGCCTTACAGTTACTGTACTTACACACAGTGGCTGTGTCGCACACCGACCCGGTAAAGCTAGAATGGTGATTGTTGTTAGTCAGTGTGTCAGAAACACCTTACTGACCGTTCATCTATAGACAGAACACTGTAGTTAGTAAGATTTCAGAATGACAGTAACTTTCCCAAGTTTCCCCAGAACTCCAACCAGGAAAATAAGCTGAATTTCACAACCCTGGTTGTTAGACTGAATGATCTACAAATAAATTAAAAACATGGAATGAGACACAAACCACTAATATAAAAGGGATAGAAAGGTGTTTGACTGATTGGAACATAACACGTCAAATCAGTATGTGAGAAAGCGATGACAACAGCCACCCATTCTAGATTCCCCCAAGTCCTCCCACTGCTAGAGTTCTAGATTCCCCCAAGTCCTCCAACTGCTAGAGTTCTAGATTCCCCCAAGTCCTCCCACTGCTAGAGTTCTAGATTCCCCCAAGTCCTCCAACTGCTAGAGTTCTAGATTCCCCCAAGTCCTCCCACTGCTAGAGTTCTAGATTCCCCCAAGTCCTCCCACTGCTAGAGTTCTAGATTCCCCCAAGTCCTCCCACTGCTAGAGTTCTAGATTCCCCCAAGTCCTGCCACTGCTAGAGTTCTAGATTCCCCCAAGTCCTCCAACTGCTAGAGTTCTAGATTCCCCCAAGTCCTCCAACTGCTAGAGTTCTAGATTCCCCCAAGTCCTCCCACTGCTAGAGTTCTAGATTCCCCAAGTCCTCCCACTGCTAGAGTTCTAGATTCCCCCAAGTCCTCCCACTGCTAGAGTTCTAGATTCCCCCAAGTCCTCCCACTGCTAGAGTTCTAGATTCCCCCAAGTCCTGCCACTGCTAGAGTTCTAGATTCCCCCAAGTCCTCCAACTGCTAGAGTTCTAGATTCCCCCAAGTCCTCCCACTGCTAGAGTTCTAGATTCCCCCAAGTCCTCCCACTGCTAGAGTTCTAGATTCCCCCAAGTCCTGCCACTGCCAGAGTTCTAGATTCCCCCAAGTCCTCCCACTGCTAGAGTTCTAGATTCCCCCAAGTCCTGCCACTGCCAGAGTTCTAGATTCCCCCAAGTCCTGCCACTGCCAGAGTTCTATATTCCCCCAAGTCCTCCCACTGCTAGAGTTCTAGATTCCCCCAAGTCCTGCCACTGCCAGAGTTCTAGATTCCCCCAAGTCCTCCCACTGCTAGAGTTCTAGATTCCCCAAGTCCTCCCACTGCTAGAGTTCTAGATTCCCCCAAGTCCTGCCACTGCCAGAGTTCTAGATTCCCCCAAGTCCTCCCACTGCTAGAGTTCTAGATTCCCCCAAGTCCTCCAACTGCTAGAGTTCTAGATTCCCCCAAGTCCTCCCACTGCTAGAGTTCTAGATTCCCCAAGTCCTCCAACTGCTAGAGTTCTAGATTCCCCCAAGTCCTCCCACTGCTAGAGTTCTAGATTCCCCCAAGTCCTCCAACTGCTAGAGTTCTAGATTCCCCAAGTCCTCCCACTGCTAGAGTTCTAGATTCCCCCAAGTCCTCCCACTGCTAGAGTTCTAGATTCCCCCAAGTCCTCCCACTGCTAGAGTTCTAGATTCCCCCAAGTCCTGCCACTGCTAGAGTTCTAGATTCCCCCAAGTCCTCCCACTGCTAGAGTTCTAGATTCCCCAAGTCCTCCAACTGCTAGAGTTCTAGATTCCCCCAAGTCCTCCCACTGCTAGAGTTCTAGATTCCCCAAGTCCTCCAACTGCTAGAGTTCTAGATTCCCCCAAGTCCTCCCACTGCTAGAGTTCTAGATTCCCCAAGTCCTCCCACTGCTAGAGTTCTAGATTCCCCCAAGTCCTCCCACTGCTAGAGTTCTAGATTCCCCAAGTCCTGCCACTGCTAGAGTTCTAGATTCCCCCAAGTCCTGCCACTGCTAGAGTTCTAGATTCCCCCAAGTCCTCCAACTGCTAGAGTTCTAGATTCCCCCAAGTCCTCCAACTGCTAGAGTTCTAGATTCCCCCAAGTCCTCCCACTGCTAGAGTTCTAGATTCCCCCAAGTCCTGCCACTGCCAGAGTTCTAGATTCCCCCAAGTCCTCCCACTGCTAGAGTTCTAGAGTCCCCCAAGTCCTCCAACTGCTAGAGTTCTAGATTCCCCCAAGTCCTGCCACTGCCAGAGTTCTAGATTCCCCCAAGTCCTCCCACTGCTAGAGTTCTAGATTCCCCCAAGTCCTGCCACTGCCAGAGTTCTAGATTCCCCCAAGTCCTCCCACTGCTAGAGTTCTAGATTCCCCAAGTCCTCCCACTGCTAGAGTTCTAGATTCCCCCAAGTCCTCCAACTGCTAGAGTTCTAGATTCCCCCAAGTCCTCCAACTGCTAGAGTTCTAGATTCCCCCAAGTCCTCCAACTGCTAGAGTTCTAGATTTCCCCCAAGTCCAACTGCTAGAGTTCTAGATTCCCCAAGTCCTCCAACTGCTAGAGTTCTGGATTCCCCCAAGTCCTCCCACTGCTAGAGTTCTGGATTCCCCCAAGTCCTCCCACTGCTAGAGTTCTAGATTCCCCAAGTCCTCCCACTGCTAGAGTTCTAGATTCCCCCAAGTCCTCCCACTGCTAGAGTTCTAGATTCCCCCAAGTCCTGCCACTGCTAGAGTTCTAGATTCCCCCAAGTCCTCCAACTGCTAGAGTTCTAGATTCCCCCAAGTCCTCCCACTGCTAGAGTTCTAGATTCCCCCAAGTCCTGCCACTGCCAGAGTTCTAGATTCCCCCAAGTCCTCCCACTGCTAGAGTTCTAGATTCCCCCAAGTCCTCCAACTGCTAGAGTTCTAGATTCCCCCAAGTCCTCCCACTGCTAGAGTTCTAGATTCCCCAAGTCCTCCCACTGCTAGAGTTCTAGATTCCCCCAAGTCCTCCAACTGCTAGAGTTCTAGATTCCCCAAGTCCTCCAACTGCTAGAGTTCTAGATTCCCCCAAGTCCTCCAACTGCTAGAGTTCTAGATTCCCCCAAGTCCTCCAACTGCTAGAGTTCTAGATTTCCCCCAAGTCCTCCAACTGCTAGAGTTCTAGATTCCCCAAGTCCTCCCACTGCTAGAGTTCTAGATTCCCCCAAGTCCTCCCACTGCTAGAGTTCTGGATTCCCCCAAGTCCTCCCACTGCTAGAGTTCTGGATTCCCCCAAGTCCTCCCACTGCTAGAGTTCTAGATTCCCCCAAGTCCTCCCACTGCTAGAGTTCTAGATTCCCCCAAGTCCTCCCACTGCTAGAGTTCTAGATTCCCCAAGTCCTCCACTGCTAGAGTTCTAGATTCCCCAAGTCCTCCCACTGCTAGAGTTCTAGATTCCCCCAAGTCCTGCCACTGCCAGAGTTCTAGATTCCCCCAAGTCCTCCCACTGCTAGAGTTCTAGATTCCCCCAAGTCCTCCAACTGCTAGAGTTCTAGATTCCCCCAAGTCCTGCCACTGCCAGAGTTCTAGATTCCCCCAAGTCCTCCCACTGCTAGAGTTCTAGATTCCCCCAAGTCCTGCCACTGCCAGAGTTCTAGATTCCCCCAAGTCCTCCCACTGCTAGAGTTCTAGATTCCCCCAAGTCCTCCCACTGCTAGAGTTCTAGATTCCCCCCAAGTCCTCCCACTGCTAGAGTTCTAGATTCCCCCAAGTCCTGCCACTGCCAGAGTTCTAGATTCCCCCAAGTCCTCCCACTGCTAGAGTTCTAGATTCCCCCAAGTCCTGCCACTGCCAGAGTTCTAGTTTCCCCCAAGTCCTCCCACTGCTAGAGTTCTAGATTCCCCCAAGTCCTCCCACTGCTAGAGTTCTAGATTCCCCCAAGTCCTCCCACTGCTAGAGTTCTAGATTCCCCCCAAGTCCTCCAACTGCTAGAGTTCTAGATTCCCCCCAAGTCCTCCAACTGTTAGAATTCTAGATTCCCCCCATGAAAACAATCTACTAACATTATTTCAACATTGGGTGCAGGGCATCAACTAGATACACTGTGTGTCTGAAAAGGCACCCTATTCCCTATAAAGTGCACTATTTTGACCAGAGACCAATGACACCCTATATAGTGCACTACTTTTGACCAGAGACCAATGACACCCTATATAGTGCACTACTTTTGACCAGAGACCAATGACACCCTATATAGTGCACTACTTTTGACCAGAGACCAATGACACCCTATATAGTGCACTACTTTTGACCAGAGACACCCTATATAGTGTACTACTTTTGACCAGAGACTATGGGGCTTATATATATATACACATATGTATATACGTATATATATATATAGTAATGTAAATGTATATGAAACAGAGTGACATTTCAGACACGCACACAGCCTGACAAATAAAAAAAGTCTAATTTATTTCACACAAGACACCAAGGACAGTTGAACAGTAAAAATGTAAAAACCCCAGAAATGGATCAACTATGAGATGTAGCAGGGCCGTGTCCATTCCAGCCTGATCCTAGTTCAGCTGGAGACGCTTTATCCAGGACGACACACCACGGTGGAAATAAAACCCTGCATGCCTCCAAAATGGCACCCCTATTGCCTATATAGTGCACTACCTAGTCAAAGGTAGTGCACTATAAAGGGAATAGGGCTCCATTTGGAACACACACACCACTGAATAGGGCTCCAGTTGGAACACACACACCACTGAATAGGGCTCCATTTGGAACACACACACCACAGAATAGGGCTCCATTTGGAACACACCCACCACAGAATAGGGCTCCATTTGGAACACAGACACCACAGAATAGGGCTCCATTTGTAACAGGGAGGGAGGGAGTCTTACGCTAACCGTATACTATATAGTACATTACAAAATAGTCATCAAAATTATAAAAAAATGGCAAATGTCCAGTTGACAACAATATACTGTATTTAAGGATTAGAACAAACATGGGTTTACCAAAACACAACAGGAATGGTTCAAACTTAAAAATGGTTAGATAAATGTTAGACCCCAAACATTGAAAACACTTGAGACTCCATGACGGTGTGGAACCGGAATGCTTTAGGTTCTAATTGTGAATTCTAAGAGAGTGTCGATGGAACTCAACCAGGCACTTCTCAAAGATAAGTTTATAATGAGGGTTCAGTCTTGTAACTAACAGTTCAATGAATAACAGCCGCTCTCAGAAACAGACCTCCCCATGTCAAACACATTAGAGACAGAGAGAGAGAGGCAGAGAGAGACAGAGACACAGAGAGAGAGAGAGGCAGAGAGAGACAGAGAGAGAGAGAGGCAGAGAGAGAGAGAGAGACAGGCAGAGAGACAGACAGAGACAGGCACAGAGACAGAGAGAGACAGAGAGAGACAGAGAGAGACAGAGAGAGACAGAGAGAGACAGAGAGAGACAGAGAGAGACAGAGACAGACAGAGACAGACAGAGACAGACAGAGACAGACAGAGACAGACAGAGACAGACAGAGACAGACAGAGACAGAGACAGAGAGAGAACACAGAGAGAGACTCAGAGAGAGAGGCAGTCAAACACATTAGAAAAAGATAGTGAGTGCAGAGAGGAAGCCAGTGTAACACTGGACATGACCATCCACAGGATGAAACACTATTAAACCCACCAGGGTTGATATCAGAACGAGTCCACATTATTCATTCAACTAGAGAGGTTGAAGACAGGCAGTTGAATAACATGACAGGCAAGACCTGTTAGAAAAAGGCTTATTTAGAAGCTAAATGGACACATGAAGCACAAGGTGAAATACTGAAGATCAGGCTTAAGACTGAGACAGGCAGAGTCCAGAGGAACTGGATGTTCAGTCCAGATCTGGCAGTGACCAGTAAACAGGCAGAGAGAATAAAAGTTCCCTTTTCAGAACAGAGCATTTTAACCTAGACACAATGAGACGTATAAGATCTATCCCAATGACCTGGGTGAGAGAGAGGGCAGAGAGAGGCAGAGAGAGGGAAAGGCAGAGAGAGGCAGAAGAGAGGCAGAGACAGACAGAGGGAACAGAGACAGACAGAGACAGACAGAGGAGACAGAGAAAGAGAGAGAAAGAGGGGAACAGATGGGAAAGAGAGAGAAGAGAGAGACAGATGGAAAACAGAGCTCTCAGAAACAGACCTCCAGATGTCAAAAACATTAGAAAAGATAGTGGTGGGAAGCCATGTGTAACACTGGACATGTACCATCCCAGGATGAAACACTATTAAACCCACCAGGGTTGAATCAGAATGGTCCACATTCTTCATTCAACTAGAGAGGTTGAATTAAGGGTTGTATAACATGCTTTCCTCACAACCATCACCTGTTATGAAAACCTCTTATTTAGAAGCTAAATGGCACATGAAGCACAAGGTGAAATACTGAATATCCCTTTGATTCCCCCCGTCCAGAGGAACTGGATGTTCAGTCCAGATCTGCTTTCTGTGACCAGTAAAAGGCAGAGTAGAATAAAAGTTCCCCTTTTCTGAACGGAGCATTTTAACCTAGACACAATTATATAAGATCTATCCCAAGACCTGGGGGGGGGAGAGGGGAAACCAGATGGGACCTGGGACACCCTCCCTCAACATCATGGTGTAAAAACCACAGCCAATAGGGAGAGAGCAGCCACACCCCTGGACCTGGGACACCCTCCTCAACATCATCATGGTGTAAAAACCACAGCCAATAGGAGAGAGCAGCCACACCCCTGGACCTGGGACACCCTCCTCAACATCATGGTGTAAAAACCACAGCCAATAGGGAGAGAGCAGCCACACCCCTGGACCTGGGACACCCTCCCTCAACATCAACCTCATGGTGTAAAAACCACAGCCAATAGGGAGAGAGCAGCCACACCCCTGGACCTGGGACACCCTCCCTCAACATCATGGTGTAAAAACCACAGCCAATAGGGAGAGAGCAGCCACACCCCTGGACCTGGGACACCCTCCCTCAACATCATGGTGTAAAACCACAGCCAATAGGGAGAGAGCAGCCACACCCCTGGACCTGGGACACCCTCCCTCAACATCATGGTGTAAAAACCACAGCCAATAGGGAGAGAGCAGCCACACCCCTGGACCTGGGACACCCTCCCTCAAATCAACCTCATGGTGTAAAAACCACAGCCAATAGGGAGAGAGCAGCCACACCCCTGGACCTGGGACACCCTCCCTCAACCTCATGGTGTAAAAACCACAGCCAATAGGGAGAGAGCAGCCACACCCCTGGACCTGGGACACCCTCCTCAACATCAACCTCATGGTGTAAAACCACAGCCAATGGGAGAGAGCAGCCACACCCCTGGACCTGGGACACCCTCCCTCAACATCATGGTGTAAAAACCACAGCTTCTTAGTACCCTCAAAGAACATTCCAGAAAACAACTATAAGAAGTATAAGAACACCGATCAGCCTTTGGTGGAGATCTATTCAAAACAACATTTCTCTGAAGATTATCTCCTGCCACTTTCCCAAGTCACTTTACACTTATCCCAGACATTAGGAATGTCATCCGACACAATATCCTTAATGTCACGACACAATATCCTTAATGTCACGACACAATATCCTTAATGTCACGACACAATATCCTTAATGTCACGACACAATATCCTTAATGTCACGACACAATATCCTTAATGTCACGACACAATATCCTTAATGTCACGACACAATATCCTTAATGTCACGACACAATATCCTTAATGTCACGACACAATATCCTTAATGTCACGACACAATATCCTTAATGTCACGACACAATATCCTTAATGTCACGACACAATATCCTTAATGTCACGACACAATATCCTTAATGTCACGACACAATATCCTTAATGTCACGACACAATATCCTTAATGTCACGACACAATATCCTTAATGTCACGACACAATATCCAGACATCCTTAATGTCACGACACAATATCCTTAATGTCACGACACAATATCCTTAATGTCACGACACAATATCCTTAATGTCACGACACAATATCCTTAATGTCACGACACAATATCCTTAATGTCATGACACATTTGCTGGTTCCAATTCAATCCTTCTCTCTTCCTTACAAGTCACAAAGGAACATTTCTTTGTGACATCATGACATCATGGTCCATTGTGAGCAACCTCATGGTGTCTCTAGTCCAGACAGTTCTCAAGGTCCAGACAGTGATCCTAACCAGACAGACTCATGGTGTCTCTAGTCCAGACATTACAGAAGGTCTTCTGGATCCTAAGTGTCTCTAGTCCAGACTCAGTGTCTCTAGTCCAGACATTACAAGGTCTTGTGGATCCTAACCAGGACAGACTCATGGTGTCTCTAGTCCAGACATTACAAGGTCTTGTGGATCCTAACTAGGACAGACTCATGGTGTCTCTAGTCCAGACATTACAAGGTCTTGTGGATCCTAACTAGGACAGACTCATGGTGTCTCTAGTCCAGACATTACAAGGTCTTGTGGATCCTAACTAGGACAGACTCATGGTGTCTCTAGTCCAGACATTACAAGGTCTTGTGGATCCTAACCAGGACAGACTCATGGTGTCTCTAGTCCAAAGGAGGGAGGAGCCGGGGGGGGCAAAGGAAGGAGGGAGGAGCCGGAGGGGGGCAAAGGAAGGAGGGAGGGCCGGAGGGGGCAAAGGAAGGAGGGGCCGGGGGGGGGCAAAGGAAGGAGGGAGGAGCCGGGGGTGGGGGCGAAGGAGGGCAGGTTGGGGCGATAGAATAATGGAGGGACGGAGAGAGAGTGAGAGAAACGGAGGGACTCAGACGGAGAGAGAGACGAAGCTGTTGTACTGCTGAATGTTCCTCTTCAGGATGTCTGAGCAGGGCCCCAGAACGCGTTCGAACCGCGGGCGGTCCAGCTTCACACACTTCAGAGGGCCGCGGGAGACCACGGTCGCAGCACGGGGACGGTTCATCAACAGGGCGATCTCACCTGGGACAGACGGAGAAGAGGACAACGATTAGAAACAACAACACTGGAACAGAAGAGAGGAAGAAAAGGAACAATGATCAACCCACCCCCACACCCCAGCTCCACCCCCAGCTCCACCCCCAGCTCCACCCCCACACACCCAGCTCCACCCCCACACACCCAGCTCCACCCCCACACACCCAGCTCCACCCCCCACCCACCAGCTCCACACCCAGCTCCACCCCCACACAGACCAGCCCACACCCAGCTCCACCCCCACACACCCAGCTCCACCCCCACACACCCAGCTCCACCCCCACACACCCAGCTCCACCACCCACCTCCACCCCCACACACCCAGCTCCACCCCCACACACCCAGCTCCACCCCCACACACCCAGCTCCACCCCCACACACCCAGCTCCACCCCCACACACCCAGCTCCACCCCCACACACCCAGCTCCACCCCCACACACCCAGCTCCAGACCCCCACACACCCAGCTCCACACCTTTACAATCAGGGCTATCGGAGGAGACTCCTGATCTGGGACCGGGCTATCGGAGGAGACTCCTGATCTGGGACCGGGCATCAGGAGGAGACTCCTGATCTGGGACCAGGCTATCGGAGGAGACTCCTGATCTGGGACCGGGCTATCGGAGGAGACTCCTGATCTGGGACCAGGCTATCGGAGGAGACACCTGATCTGGGACCGGGCTATCGGAGAGACACTGATCTGGGACCGGGCTATCGGAGGAGACACTGATCAGGGACCGGGCATCGGAGATCACTGATCTGGGACAGACGAGCAGATCTCCACTACTGAGGTCCAGACAGTCCAGAGATCAAAACAGGGAGGGCCCCAGTCTGCCCACCTCACTGATCTGGGACAGACAGACAGACAGCAGAACCCTCACAGACACAGGAAGAGGAAAACTCCAGACACAAAAAGCAGATAACCCCAGAATGACCTGTGAGGGTGAAAGGGCACAACACATTCTCTGACAGTTGAGGTGAAAAGATGGAGACACCACAGTTGATGCCTGAACCCTGAGACAGACAGACAGACAGACAGAGAGACAGACAGACAGACAGACATAGAGACAAACAGACAGACAGACAGACAGACAGACAGACAGACAGACAGACAGACAGACAGACAGACAGACACAGACAGACAGACAGACAGACAGACACAGACAGACAGACAGACAGACAGACAGACAGACAGACAGACAGACAGACAGACAGACAGACAGACAGACAGACAGACAGACAGACAGACAGACAGACAGACAGACAGACAGACAGACAGACAGACAGACAGACAGACAGACAGACAGACAGACAGACAGACAGACAGACAGACAGACAGACAGACAGACAGACAGACAGACAGACAGACAGACAGACAGACAGACAGACAGACAGACAGACAGACAGACAGACAGACAGACAGACAGACAGACAGACAGACAGACAGACAGACAGACAGACAGACAGACAGACAGACAGACAGACAGACAGACAGACAGACAGACAGACAGACAGACAGACAGACAGACAGACAGACAGACAGACAGACAGACAGACAGACAGACAGACAGACAGACAGACAGACAGACAGACAGACAGACAGACAGACAGACAGACAGACAGACAGACAGACAGACAGACAGACAGACAGACAGACAGACAGACAGACAGACAGACAGACAGACAGACAGACAGACAGACAGACAGACAGACAGACAGACAGACAGACAGACAGACAGACAGACAGACAGACAGACAGACAGACAGACAGACAGACAGACAGACAGACAGACAGACAGACAGACAGACAGACAGACAGACAGACAGACAGACAGACAGACAGACAGACAGACAGACAGACAGACAGACAGACAGACAGACAGACAGACAGACAGACAGACAGACAGACAGACAGACAGACAGACAGACAGACAGACAGACAGACAGACAGACAGACAGACAGACAGACAGACAGACAGACAGACAGACAGACAGACAGACAGACAGACAGACAGACAGACAGACAGACAGACAGACAGACAGACAGACAGACAGACAGACAGACAGACAGACAGACAGACAACTCCCAAGCTCTTAACACAGCAAACAAAAGTGTACAAGTTGAAAGACAGCATCGGGAAATAAAACACTACAGAACAGGTTCGGCGTAACATATTTCCCATCAGATATTCAAGGTGCTTCTTCTCTGGTCTAACGATACAGGAAGAGAAAAGTAAACCTACACCTCTATTCTCAAGGAAACTAACTGGCTCCCTGAGGGGCGGCAGTGGTCTAAGGCCCTGCATCTCAGTTCTAGAGTCACTACAGTCCCTGGTTCTCAGTTCTAGAGGAGTCACTACAGTCCCTGGTTCTCAGTTCTAGAGGAGTCACTACAGTCCCTGGTTCTCAGTTCTAGAGGAGTCACTACAGTCCCTGGTTCTCAGTTCTAGAGGAGTCACTACAGTCCCTGGTTCTCAGTTCTAGAGGAGTCACTACAGTCCCTGGTTCTATTCCAGGCTGTATCACAGTGGTCTAAGGCCCTGCATCTCAGTTCTAGAGGAGTCACTACAGACCCTGGTTCCAGTCCAGGCTGTATCACAACTGGCCGTGGTTGGGAGTCCCATAGGGCAGGGCACAATTGGCCCAGCGTCGTCTGGGTTTGGCGGGGTAGGCCATCATTGTAAGTAAGAATTTGTTCTTAACCGACTTGCCTAGTTAAATAATAGGTTAAATCAAATCCCAAAAGACAGCCAGCATATTGCAGAGATAATCCTACCTCCAGGATGATGAAGAACTCATCTCCAGGTTCACCCTGAACCACGATCTTCTGTCCGTCTTCAAACTGAACGTTCTCCAGAGAATCAGCTACCGTCAGCCTCTCCCACTTGTCCAGAGACTCTGTAGAGGACCACATACTAAAGTCAGCCTCTCCCACTTGTCCAGAGACTCTGTAGAGGACCACATACTAAAGTCAGCCTCTCCCACTTGTTCAGAGACTCTGTAGAGGACCACATACTAAAGTCAGCCTCTCCCACTTGTCTAGAGACTAGGTAGAGGACCACATACTAAAGTCAGCCTCTCCCACTTGTCTAGAGACTCTGTAGAGGACCACATACTAAAGTCAGACTCTCCCACTTGTCTAGGGAATTTGCAGTTGGCAGATGTTGATACACACACTGGCCACAGGGAGGCGCCACACATCACCACAGCAGAGGGGGAATGACAGGAAAGATCACAGGCTGAGTTTGTTTGTAGCAACTCGAATCCATACATACCCACCTATAGGTAGGTAAATAGGTAGGTAGGTAAATAGGTAAATAGGTAGGTAAATAGGTAGGTAGGTAGGTAGTTAGGTAAATAGGTAGTTAGGTAAATAGGTAGGTAGGTAAATAGGTAGTTAGGTAAATAGGTAAATAGGTAGTTAGGTAAATAGGTAAATAGGTAGTTAGGTAAATAGGTAAAGGTAGGTAAATAGGTAGGTAGGTAAATAGGTAGGTAGGTAGGTAAGGTAGGTAGGTAAATAGGTAGGTAAATAGGTAGGTAGGTAAATAGGTAGGTAGGTAAATAGGTAGGTAAATAGGTAGGAAGGTAAATAGGTAGGTAGGTAAATAGGTAGGAAGGTAAATAGGTAGGAAGGTAAATAGGTAGGAAGGTAAATAGGTAGGTAGGTAAATAGGTAGGTAGGTAAATAGGTAGGTAGGTAAATAGGTAGGTAGGTAAATAGGTAGGTAGGTAAATAGGTAGGTAGGTAAATAGGTAGGTAGGTAAATAGGTAGGAAGGTAAATAGGTAGGAAGGTAAATAGGTAAATAGGTAGGAAGGTAAATAGGTAAATAGGTAGGAAGGTAAATAGGTAGGAAGGTAAATAGGTAGAAAGGCAAATAGGTAGGTAGGTAAATAGGTAGGTAGGTAAATAGGTAGGTAGGTAAATAGGTAGGTAAATAGGTAAATAGGTAAATAGGTAGGTAAAATAGGTAAATAGGTAGGAAGGTAAAGGTAGGTAAATAGGTAGGTAAATAGGTAAGGTAAATAGGTAGGAAGGTAAATAGGTAGGAAGGTAAATAGGTAGAAGGTAAATAGGTAGGAAGGTAAATAGGTAGGAAGGTAAATAGGTAGGAAGGTAAATAGGTAGGAAGGTAAATAGGTAGGAAGGTAAATAGGTAGGAAGGTAAATAGGTAAATAGGTAGGAAGGTAAATAGGTAGGTAAATAGGTAGGTAAATAGGTAGGTAGGTAAATAGGTAGGTAGGTAAATAGGTAGGTAGGTAAATAGGTAGGAAGGTAAATAGGTAGGAAGGTAGGAAGGTAAATAGGTAGGTAGGAAGGTAAATAGGTAGGAAGGTAAATAGGTAGGAAGGTAGGTAGGTAAATAGGTAGGTAGGTAAATAGGTAGGAAGGTAAATAGGTAGGTAAAAGGTAGGAAGGTAAATAGGTAGGAAGGTAAATAGGTAGGAAGGTAAATAGGTAGGAAGGTAAATAGGAAGGTAAATAGGTAGGAAGGTAAATAGGTAGGAAATAGGTAGGAAGGTAAAAGGTAGGAAGGTAGGTAAATAGGTAGGAAGGTAGGTAAATAGGTAGGTAGGTAAATAGGTAGGTAGGTAGGTAAATAGGTAGGTAGGTAAATAGGTAGGAAGGTAAATAGGTAGGAAGGTAAATAGGTAAATAGGTAGGTAGGTAGGTAAATAAATAGGTAGGAAGGTAGGAAGGTAAATAGGTAGGTAGGGTAGGTAAATAGGTAGGAAGGTAAATAGGTAGGTAGGTAAATAGGTGGGAAGGTAAATAGGGAAGGTAAATAGGTAGGAAGGTAAATAGGTAGGAAGGTAAATAGGTAGGAAGGTAAATAGGTAGGAAGGTAAATAGGTAGGAAGGTAAATAGGTAGGAAGGTAAATAGGTAGGAAGGGTAGGTAGGAAAATAGGTAGGAAGGTAAATAGGTAGGAAGGTAAATAGGTAGGAAGGTAAATAGGTAGGTAGGTAAATAGGTAGGAAGGTAAATAGGTAGGAAGGTAAATAGGTAGGAAGGTAAATAGGTAGGTAGGTAGGTAAATAAAGGTAGGTAAATAGGTAGGTAGGTAAATAGGTAGGAAGGTAAACAGGTAGGAAGGTAAATAGGTAGGAAGGTAAATAGGTAGGAAGGTAAATAGGTAGGTAAAAGGTAAATAGGTAAATAGGTAGGTAAATAGGTAGGAAGGTAAATAGGTAGGAAGTTAAATAGGTAGGTAGGTAAATAGGTAGGTAGGTAAATAGGTAGGTAGGTAAATAGGAAGGTAAATAGGTAGGTAAATAGGTAGGAAGGTAAATAGGTAGGAAGGTAAATAGGTAGGAAGGTAAATAGGTAGGTAGGTAGGTAAATAGGTAGGTAAATAGGTAGGAAGGTAAATAGGTAGGTAGGTAAATAGGTAGGTAAATAGGTAGGTAAATAGGTAGGTAGGTAAATAGGTAGGAAGGTAAATAGGTAGGTAAATAGGTAGGAAAATAGGTAGGAAGGTAAATAGGTAGGTAGGTAGGAAGGTAAATAGGTAGGTAGGTAAATAGGTAGGTAAATAGGTAGGTAGGTAGGTAAATAGGTAGGTAAATAGGTAGGTAAATAGGTAGGAAGGTAAAAGGTAGGTAGGTAAATAGGTAGGTAAATAGGTAGGTAGGTAAATAGGTAGGAAGGAAGGTAAATAGGTAGGAAGGTAAATAGGTAGGAAGGTAAACAGGTAGGAAGGTAAACAGGTAGGAAGGTAGGTAAATAGGTAGGTAGGTAAATAGGTAGGTAGGTAAATAGGTAGGTAGGTAAACAGGTAGGTAGGTAAACAGGTAGGTAAATAGGTAGGTAAATAGGTAGGTAAATAGGTAGGTAAATAGGTAGGTAGGTAAATAGGTAAATAGGTAGGTAGGTAAAAATAGGTAGGAAGGTAAATAGGTAGGAAGGTAAATAGGTAGGAAGGTAAACAGGGAAATAGGTAAATAGGTAGGAAGGTAAATAGGTAGGAAGGAAGGTAGTAGGAAGGTAAAAGGTAGGTAGGAAGGTAAATAGGTAGGTAGGTAAAAGGTAGGTAGGTAAATAGGTAAATAGGTAAATAGGTAGGAAGGTAAATAGGTAGGTAGGTAAATAGGTAGGTAGGTAAATAGGTAAATAGGTAGGAAGGTAAATAGGTAAATAGGTAAATAGGTAGGAAGGTAAATAGGTAAATAGGTAAATAGGTAGGAAGGTAAATAGGTAGGAAAGGTAAAAGGTAAGGTAAAAATAGGTAGGTAAAAGGTAGGAAGGTAAATAGGTAGGTAGGTAGGTAGGTAAATAGGTAGGAAGGTAAATAGGTAGGAAGGTAAAAGGTAGGTAAATAGGTAGGTAAATAGGTAGGAAGGTAAATAGGTAGGAAGGTAAATAGGTAGGAAGGTAAATAGGTAGGAAGGTAAATAGGTAGGAAGGTAAATAGGTAGGAAGGTAAAAGGTAGGAAGGTAAATAGGTAGGAAGGTAAATAGGTAAATAGGTAAATAGGTAGGAAGGGTAGGAAGGCAAAAGGTAGGTAGGTAAATAGGTAGGTAGGTAAATAGGTAGGTAGGTAAATAGGTAGGTAGCATGTTGTTAGACTGTTCTCCAACTGTTTGAACAGCTTGTTGGTCGGAGTCGTCATGTGTAGAATGTGTAGGTCCTCACCTAAAATGGACACCTTGCTGAGGAATTCCTCATACATCTTACGCTTTCTCAAAGTGCTTCCCTGAAAGACAGAGGGAGCGAGAGACAGAGAGCAAGAGCGAGAGACACAGAGAGAGCAAGAGACACACAGAGACACACAGAGACACACAGAGACACACAGAGAGAGCATGTTAAGTCCCATAATAACAGCCAAATGTGTACTAACTGTGTTCAGCTTTAGCCCCAGACATCTGGTATTGCTACCATTGTTAGAGATGCTGAACTGACACCGTGTGGAGGCTCAGTAAACTATATGGAGCTGATTTGTTAAAATCAATGTCTCCCAATAATGTTGTTGCCGGGGGAAAATAACACCTCATAACATTGTAGAATTATCATATATCTACATAGAGCTGAATTAACTCAATCTGCCAGCCAGCCAGCCAGCTAGCCAACCAGCCAGTCAGCCAGCCAGTCAGCCAACCAGTCAGTCTCACCATGAGTATCCTCCTGTAACTGTCCCTGTCGATGCCCCACAGTTTGACGTTGCTCTTGGCTCGGACCGTGGCGGCCCTGGGGGTCCCATAGATCAGGGCTAGCTCGCCAAAGCTGCCCCCCCCTCCCCAATATTGGTCACCCACTCATTGTTCACATACACCTGTGAGAGGAGGGAGAGAGGTGAGAGGGAGGGAGAGAGAACAACAACCTCACAGATGGAAATAGCTTTCCCTACAGTATGAACTTCTGTCAGTATTTTGTCTTAAAATATAATGTATTTTTAACAAACAGATGTACCACTATATAGACCATAGACAGGTAGTCTGTCTTCCCTACTGTACATAACAGACAGAAAACAGGGACGTACATCCATCTCTCCCTGGTCAACGACGTAGAAGTTGTCTCCCCTCGTCACCTGGTGGAAAACAACAGCTGTGAGACACACTCTGACCCAGCAGTAATGATGGTCATGTCATCATGTTGGAACGACAACCAGGAGATTGACTTCACGCCAAAGTGAAAAAAGGTCAAATGTCGTACCTTGCTGAATGACCGTCTCCCCGGTGATGTAGGTAACAGAAAACATGGCGTCAAAGATGTCGCTGTGAAGAGCGGAGGGAGGTGGTCGACACGGTGACAGGATCAACATCACATACTGCTTTCATTGCACAGCACCAGGAGAACACTAATGGTTTAGCACACAACAACCCGCGAACACAGTTCGTACCTTCTCTCGTTGTCGTCCAGGTGAGCAAACAGCACGTTCTTCTCGATGGCTTTAGCCAGGGCGGCCATCGTTTTGTAGTCTTTAGGAATAACCTGCAGGAGGCAGAAAGGAACGGATTCATTGATCACAAAGCAAACTGCCTTCAGTCGTTAAGGTTATTATTGATCAGATTGAAGTAGTGGCCGAGGCCCGATTCTCCACCCTTCTCCAGAAGTGTACACTCCTACACTTTATCTGCATTGGACTTTACCATGGTAAAGCCCATGCTTTACCCCCCCCCCCCCCCAATCCTATGCTTTTAAATGCATGATGGGTAATGTGCAAGGTGACACTTGTGGAAAAGGGTGGATGATCAGGAAGTAGCCTAGAAGAAGTTGGTAGTAATAACTGTAGGGTCAGGTGCACCTGTAGCGATGCGTGATTGGCTGAGGGCTGACCCCCCCTGACCTTTCTGACGTAGGAGGCGGCGTCTTCCTCTGTGTAGACCTCGGCGCTGATGGCACCGCGCCGCCGCCGCCCCTTCACCACGGGATTCATGGGAGGAGACACCTCATCCTCACGGGAGTCGGAGCGAGAGTTGGACTTCTGCTGCTGTAGGATCTGCTTAGCCTCCTCCTGGTGAGGGAGGGGGGGGGTTCAGTTATAGGATCTGCTTAGCCTCCTCCTGGTGAGGGAGGGGGGTTCAGTTATAGGATCTGCTTAGCCTCCTCCTGGTGAGGGAGGGGGTCAGTTATAGTAGAATAGAACAGATCTTCTGCTGCTGTAGGATCTGCTTAGCCTCCTCCTTGTGAGGGGAGGGGGTCAGTTATAGGAGAATAGAACAGAGATCTTCTGCTGCTGTAGGATCTGCTTATCCTCCTCCTGGTGGGGGGGGGGGGGGTCAGTTATAGGAGAATAGAACAGAGATCTTCACGGTTCCATAATTAACCTGGGGCTTTACCCACCCAGACCCAATATACATAGAGAATAATAAGGAGGTCCGCTCTCACCCCCCCCTAACAACTAGACACGCTCCCTATAGACCTGGTCGGATCCAGAGCCGGTCCGATCAGACTGAAGGAGGCAACAGTTAAATCAATTTTTTAAAATGCTTCTTTATTAGCCGGGGGGTGGGAGGAACGAGAGACAGCATAAAAACCAAGCTGACCTGAGCTATAGTAGACCAATTGTTTGCCATAGCTGGTTAATTTATCATCGACTAGGATTATATTGTACCCCGTCGACTGCGTCAAACCCGGGAGAAGCTAGTTTAGCTAGCTAGGCTAACTGAGGCTGCGTGACCTTTCTCATCCTACATTTACAAACAACAACAACTCCATTCAGAATATGAAGTAGCAGCCTGCCTGTTGGCTCCTGGTCGTTGTAGCCCACCTTTCACTTCTAATTCTGTCATTTTAATTCAGTCTTCCGTTGAGTAAATATCTCCTATCTTTTGCCTCACACAGAGCGAGGCTCTATGACCATAGTCTATTGGCTCTTTGATGACTTCTGATTGGCCAACAACAAGCTACAGACGTAAAGCTCCACATTTGTGAAAAACAAGAGCAGCATCTCTCCCTCCCTTATTTAGGAGCACCTGCACACAATTAAGGATTCTAGAACTCTTATTACCTCCCAAATGGTTCAGTGTGCTCCTAAATGTCCTTGTGTTTGCGCACCAACATCTTTCCAACTTAGGCTCCTTGTAAAAAAAGGCCAGTGTAAAGCCCTGATACAGTGCATTCAGAAAGTATTCAGACTCCATGACTCTGCAGATCCTCTCAAGCTCTGTCAGGTTGGATGGGAAGTGTCGCTGCACAGCTCATCTTCAGGTCTCTCCAGAGATGTTAAACCGTGTTCAAGTCTTGGCTCTGACTGGGCCACTCAAGGACACTCAGAGACTTGTCCCGAAGACACTCCTGCGTTGTCTTAGCTATGTGCTTAGGGTCGTTGTCCTGTTAGAAGGTGAACCTTTGCCTCAGTCTGAGGTCCTAAGCGCTCTGGAGCAGGTTTTCATCAAGGATCTCTGTACTTTGCTCCGGTCAGCTTTCCCCTCGATCCTGACTAGTCTCCCAGTCACTGCAGCCGAAAAACATCCCCACAGCATGATGCTGCCACCACCATGCTTCACCGTATCAAATAAAATTGTATTTGTCACATACACATGGTTAGCAGATGTTAATGCGAGTGTAGCGAAATGCTTGTGCTTCTAGTTCCGACAATGCAGTGATAACCAACGAGTAATCTAACTAACAATTCCAAAACGACTGTCTTATACACAGTGTAAGGGGATAAAGAATATGTACATAAGGATATATGAATGAGTGATGGTACAGAGCAGCATACAGTAGATGGTATCGAGTACAGTATATACATATGAGATGAGTATGTAGACAAAGTAAACAAGGTTTCCTCCAGACGTGACACTTGGCATTCAGGCGAAAGAGTTCAATCTTGGTTTCATCAGACCAGAGAATCTTGTTTCTCAAGTCCTTTAGGTGCCTTTTGGCAAATTCCAAGCGGGCTGTCATGTGCCTTTCACTGAGGAGTGGCTTCCATCTGGCCACTTTACCATAAAGGCCTGATTGGTAGAGTGCTGCAGAGATGGGAGAACCTTCTAGAAGGACAACCATCTCCACAGAGGAACTCTGGAGCTCTGTCAGAGTGATCATTGGGTTCTAGGTCACCTCCCCGACCAAGGCCCTTCCCCCCAGATTGCTCCTTTTGGCCAGGCGGCCATCTCTAGGAAGAGTCTTGGTGGTTCCAAACTTCTTCCATTTAATAATGATGGAGGCCACTGTGTCCTTGGGGACCTTCAATGCTGCAGACATGTTTTGGTACCTTTTGTGCCTCGACACAATCCTGTCTCGGAGCTCTACGGACAATTACTTCAACCTCATGACTTGGTTTTTGCTCTGACATGCGCTGTCCACTGTGGGACTTTATATTGACAGGTGTGCGCCTTTCTAAATCATGTCCAATCAATTTAAATTTAACTACATTTACTCCAATCAAGTTGTAGAAACATCTCAAGGATGATCAATGGAAACGGGATGCACCGGAGCTCAATTTCAAGTCTCATAGTAAAGGGTCTGAATACTTATGTAAATGGGGCTGCAGGGTAGCCTAGTGGTTAGAGTGTAGAGGTGGCAGGGTAGCCTAGTGGTTAGAGTGTAGAGGTGGCAGGGTAGCCTAGTGGTTAGAGTGTAGAGGTGGCAGGGTAGCCTAGTGGTTAGAGTGTAGAGGCGGCAGGGTAGCCTAGTGGTTAGAGTGTAGAGGTGGCAGGGTAGCCTAGTGGTTAGAGTGTAGAGGTGGCAGGGTAGCCTAGTGGTTAGAGTAGAGGTGGCAGGGTAGCCTAGTGGTTAGAAGATTAGCAAGTTCAAACCCCGAGCTGAGGGTTCCTAGGCAGTCATTGTAAATAAGAATTTGTTCAACTGACTTGCCTGGTTAAATAAAGGTTAAATAAAAATAAGGTTTCTGTTTATTATACATTTGCAAAAAATAAATAAATGGTAAAGACCTGTTTTGGTCATTAGGGAAGTGGTGTAGATTGATATGTAATCCATATTAGAATGAGGCTGTAATGTAACAATGAGATGGAATCCTTTCCCAATGCAGTGTAGTTGTAGAACAGTATAGAATATATCAGTATTTACCTGCTTAGTAGAGAACAGAGTGGAGTAGAGCTCTATTACTGTATAGCCTTCCTAGTGCAGGGACCTAGTGAGTTAGAGCTGTATTAGGTGGCAGGGTAGCTTCTAGTGGGAACACAGAGAGTAGAGCTCTATTACTGTATACCCTTCTAGTGGGAACACAGAGAGTAGAATATAATAGAGTTGTATTACTGTATACCATGAGAGCAGAATAGGTTTGGACTTTTCAGGGGTAGCCAGTGGTTAGAGATGATTTGTCTTTGTTAACCGGAAATATGCACACACACATGACCCCGCCCACCCAGACTCACCTTCTCCAGCCTATCATTGTACTCTCTGAAGAAGGCCATGGGTCTGTCTGGCCGGGAGGTACATAGCTGTAAATAAAATGCAGTCCTTCAACAGCTGTTGGATGTTATGTTTCTGCAAAAATAAGCTAAATCCCTCAGACTCCTCTCCTCCTCACTGCTCGTACTGCCCGATGCCATCACACTCACAACCTGTTGAATGGGACACAGACAGAGATAAAACACAGAGAAAATATGCACAGGAGACAGTATAGAGGAGATCAGTATTTAGTGCTTTTATAAACAGAGAGAGAGGGAGAGAGAAAAAGCCAGGAGAGAGGGGGTAGTGTTTTATAAACAGAGAGAGAGAGAAAAGCAGGTGTAGCAGGAGAGAGGGGTAGTGTTTTATAAACAGAGAGAGAGAAAAGCAGGTGTAGCAGGAGAGAGGGGGTAGTGTTTTATAAACAGAGAGCAGAGAGAAAAGCAGGTGTAGCAGGAGAGAGGGGGTAGTCTTTTATAAACAGAGAGGAGAGAGAAGCAGGTGAGCCCAAGAGAGGGGGTCAGTGTTTTATAAACAGAGAGGAGAGAGGAAGGCCATGGGTCTGTCTGGCCGGGAGGGGTAGTGTTTATAAAACAGAGAGAGAGAAAAGCAGTGCAGCAGGAGAGAGGGGGTAGTGTTTTATAAACAGAGATGAGAGAGAAAACTCACAATCTGTTGAGAGAGAGAGGAGCAGGACACAGGGGTAGTGTTTTATAAACAGAGAAGAGAGAAAAGCAGGTGTAGCAGGAGAGAGGGGGTAGTGTTTTATAAACAGAGAGAGAGAGAGAGAAAAGCAGGTGTAGCAGGAGAGGGGGTAGTGTTTTATAAACAGAGAGAGAGAGAAAAGCAGGTGTAGCAGGAGAGAGGGGGTAGTGTTTTATAAACAGAGAGAGAGAGAAAAGCAGGTGTAGCAGGAGAGAGGGGGTAGTGTTTTATAAACAGAGAGAGAGAGAAAAGCAGGTGTAGCAGGAGAGAGGGGGTAGTGTTTTATAAACAGAGAGAGAGAGAGAGAAAAGCAGGTGTAGCAGGAGAGAGGGGGTAGTGTTTTATAAACAGAGAGAGAGAGAAAAGCAGGTGTAGCAGGAGAGAGGGGGTAGTGTTTTATAAACAGAGAGAGAGAGAAAAGCAGGTGTAGCAGGAGAGAGGGGTAGGGGGTGTTTTATAAACAGAGAGAGAAAAGCAGGTGTAGCAGGAGAGAGGGGGTAGTGTTTTATAAACAGAGAGAGAGAGAGAAAAGCAGGTGTAGCAGGAGAGAGGGGGTAGTGTTTTATAAACAGAGAGAGAAAAGCTGGTGTAGCAGGAGAGTAGTGTTTATAAACAGAGAGAGAAAAGCAGGTGTAGCAGGAGAGAGGGGGTAGTGTTTTATAAACAGAGAGAGAGGGAGAGAGAAAAGCAGGGTGTAGCAGGAGAGAGAGGGGGTAGTGTTTTATAAACAGAGAGAGGGAGGGAGAGAGAAAGCAGGTGTAGCAGGAGAGAGGGGTAGTGTTTTATAAACAGAGAGGGAGGGAGAGAGAAAAGCAGGTGTAGCAGGAGAGAGGGGCTAGTGTTTTATAAACAGAGAGGGAGGGAGAGAGAAAAGCTGGTGTAGCAGGAGAGAGGGGGTAGTGTTTTATAAACAGAGAGGGAGGGAGAAAAGCTGGTGTAGCAGGAGAGAGGGGGTAGTGTTTTATAAACAGAGAGGGAGGGAGAGAGAAAAGCTGGTGTAGCAGGAGAAAGGGGGTAGTGTTTGATAGAGAAGTAGAAACAGAGGACAGTGAGGAGAAGAGAACGTGGGGTGTAGAGATAAAAAGAGAGCATAATAATAAACAGAGTGAAGGAGGGAGAGAAACTTAACAAGTGGGTGAAAAGTGGGTAGAGAGGACAAAACATGATTGGTTTAGAGCAAGAGTGGGCGTTTTGAGAGAGAGAGTAAGAGAGGGGAGAGTGAGGATGGATAAACTCCCATATCTATTGGGTGAAATACCACAGTAGCAAGATTTGTGACCTGTTGCCACAAGAAAAGGGCAACCAGTGAAGAACAAACACCATTGTCAATACAACCCATATTTATTTATTTTCCACAGAGTGAAAGAGAAAGACTTGACACAAAGCTCCATTGTATCATAGAAACTCAAAATCTCAGGATAGTCGTGGACCACACCGCTGAACCAACGGACTAAACTCACTCGCATTCAATAATGCAATGCATTATGTGGCAATCAGAATCAAATGTATTTATAAAGCCCTTCTTACATCAGCTGATATCTCAAAGTGCTGTAAAGAAACCCGCCTAAAACCCTAAACAGCTCCCAAAAACTCCCTAGAAAAGGTCCAAACCTAGGAAGAAATATATATTAGAACCAGGCTGGCTATGAGGGGTGGCCAGTCCTCTTCTGGCTGTGCCGGGTGAAGATTATAACAGAACATGGCCAAGATGTTCAAATGTTCACAAATGACCAGCATGGTCAAATAATAATAATCACAGTAGTTGTCGCGGGTGCAACAAGTCAGCACCTCAGGAGTAAATGTCAGTTGGCTTTTCATAGCCGACCATTAAGAGTATCTCTACAGCTCCTGCTGTCTCTAGAGAGTTGAAAACAGCGTGTCTGGGACAGGTAGCGTGTCTGGGACAGGTAGCGTGTCTGGGACAGGTAGCGTGTCTGGGACAGGTAGCACGTCCGGTGAACACTAGAGCAGCAGCACGGCCAGGTGCAGTTTAGTTCACCACATTCGCCAACTCTCCTTATATTGCTAACGTTAGTAGGAGAGCGTGTGAAAGCTACAAAACCATGACAGCAGCAGACAGGCATGTGACACCAGGGTGCAAAGGAATTTTTCACAACCTGAGTTATGGTGTGTGTACCCTACTGTATACTGAAAATGAGACTTAAACATCGACTAATTATTAAGATATTTCAACTTGGAGATGTCCATGATTCCCAAATTGATTAATTTATAGGTCTTTGTCAATTATCAAAATGAAATTGATCACATATATCTTACAAGGGCAAACAAACTAAGCTTGAGTCAACTACCTCCATAGATAATGTAAACTGGTGAGTGTTGGCAAGACACCCAACGACTTAGTAACTTCCACCATAAGACAAAACTACTGTCACAATAAACACCAAAGTTAGCTAGCTAATGGTAGTTAGCTGGGTCTTTCGAGTGCAGGCAACCATTCGTCCTGTAGCTCGCAGCGGACCCTTGCTTAATATTCAGAAATAATGCATTTCATTTTTAATAACTGTTTGGAAAGCACAGGGACTTAATATTCTGAGAAATTCGGAAACGATTAACGTTAGCTAAAAGGCCCGCAGAGGTATTTTCATAAAAACAGCCATCTTGGAAACCAAGGCATGTTGCTAGTAACGTCAGCCAACTTGCGTTATCATAACAAACGGTGAGATACAGGTTATAATCAAGCAATATCCTCATACCTGCAGCGCTCCAACACATACATCGAGATTATTTAGAACAAAATGAAGACAAACCGCTTACCAAACCTGATTGAAATGCTGTCTTTTTTTTTCGGGAAACTGACAGTTCTTCGTCCCTGTTTTTCCCCCTCAGTCCTGAGTTGGACGGCTGCCCTCAACCGGAATCAGGTTTGGACCAATCGCTGCCTCGTTCTGGTACATACGTCACCTTAAAGGGCAAGGCCTTTTTTTGTTCTGCCAACACTTCACAGAAAGTGAGTGTTTTGATAACAGTATTTTGTTTACTGCATATCAATTGTTAGATTAAAAAAATTAAAAAAATACAACATTTGTAGGGGCAGCAAGAATATTCAAATAGACTTGTCTCTCTTGTCCCTTGAGATGTTGAGTTTTTATATTGGCTTACCATTATAGGTAGAATTATTGCTGTAATCTCAATGGATAAAAAACGTATTCAGTATCAGAATAAACCGAATAAATATGATTTCTTCATGCATGCTTTTATAAATAACCTAATGCGTCTGATCTCCAAACATTATGCTCACTAAAGATTTACAACATTTGTGATAGATTTAAACCAGAAAACAGGTGTCAACATGTCCCTTGTTCAATCAAACTACTACAGGTGTCCTGTTGAGGGAACGTCTCAGTCAAACTACTACAGGTGTCCTGTTGAGGGAAAGTCTCAGTCAAACTACTACAGGTGTACTGTCGAGGGAAAGTCTCAGTCAAACTACTACAGGTGTCCTGTTGAGGGAACGTCTCAGTCAAACTACTACAGGTGTCCTGTTGAGGGAAAGTCTCAGTCAAACTACTACAGGTGTCCTGTTGAGGGAACGTCTCAGTCAAACTACTACAGGTGTCCTGTTGAGGGAAAGTCTCAGTCAAACTACTACAGGTGTCCTGTTGAGGAAAGTCTCAGTCAAACTACTACAGGTGTCCTGTTGAGGGAAAGTCTCAGTCAAACTACTACAGGTGTCCTGTTGAGGGAAAGTCTCAGTCAAACTACTACAGGTGTCCTGTTGAGGGAAAGTCTCAGTCAAACTACTACAGGTGTCCTGTTGAGGGAAAGTCTCAGTCAAACTACTACAGGTGTACTGTCGAGGGAAAGTCTCAGTCAAACTACTACAGGTGTCCTGTTGAGGGAAAGTCTCAGTCAAACTCAGTCAAACTACTACAGGTGTCCTGTTGAGGAAAGTCTCAGTCAAACTACTACAGGTGAGGGGAAAGTCAGTCTGTTGAGGGAAAGTCATCAAACTACTACAGGTGTCCTGTTGAGGGAAAGTCTCAGTCAAACTACTACAGGTGTCCTGTTGAGGGAAAGTCTCATCAAACTACTACAGGTGTACTGTTGAGGGAAAGTCTCAGTCAAACTACTACAGGTGTACTGTTGAGGGAAAGTCATCAAACTACTACAGGTGTACTGTTGAGGGAAAGTCATCAAACTACTACAGGTGTACTGTTGAGGGAAAGTCATCAAACTACTACAGGTGTCCTGTTGAGGGAAAGTCATCAAACTACTACAGGTGTCCTGTTGAGGGAAAGTCTCAGTCAAACTACTACAGGTGTACTGTTGAGGGAAAGTCTCCTGTTGAGTCAAACTACTACAGGTGTCCTGTTGAGGGAAAGTCATCAAACTACTACAGGTGTCCTGTTGAGGGAAAGTCTCAGTCAAACTACTACAGGTGTACTGTTGAGGGAAACTACTACAGGTGTCAAACTACTACAGGTGTACTGTTGAGGGAAAGTCATCAAACTACTACAGGTGTACTGTTGAGGGAAAAGTCATCAAACTACTACAGGTGTACTGTTGAGGGAAAGTCAGTCAAACTACTACAGGTGTACTGTTGAGGGAAAGTCATCAAACTACTACAGGTGTACTGTTGAGGGAAAGGTCAGTCAAACTACTACAGGTGTACTGTTGAGGGAAAGTCAATCAAACTACTACAGGTGTACTGTTGAGGGACAGGTGTACTGTTGAGGGGAGCAACCAAACTACTACAGGTGTACTGTTGAGGGAAACCTGTACTACAGGTGTACTGTTGAGGGAGTCTCAGTCACCTGACTACTACAGGTGTACTGTTGAGGGGCAAGCTCACCTGACTACTACAGGTGTACTGTTGAGGGAGGTCACCTGACTACTACAGGTGTACTGTTGAGGAGCAAACTACTACAGGTGTACTGTTGAGGGAGGTCACCAAACTACTAGTCAGGTGTACTGTTGAGAAAGCAAACTACTACAGGTGTACTGTTGAGGGAGCAACCTGACTACTACAGGTGTACTGTTGAGGGAGGTCACCTGACTACTACAGGTGTACTGTTGAGGGAAAGGTCAGTCAAACTACTACAGGTGTACTGTTGAGGGAAAGACTACTACAGAGGGAGGTGTACTGTTGAGGGAGGTCAAACTACTACAGGTGTACTGTTGAGGGAAAGTCACCTGACTACTACAGGTGTACTGTTGAGGGAGCAACCTGACTACTACAGGTGTACTGTTGAGGGAGGTCAAACTACTAGATCAGTCAAACTACTACAGGTACTGTTGAGGGAGGTGTACTGTTGAGGGAGCAACCTGACTACTACAGGTGTACTGTTGAGGAGGTCACCTGACTACTACAGGTGTACTGTTGAGGGAGCAACCTGACTACTACAGGTGTACTGTTGAGGGAGTCAACCTGACTACTACAGGTGTACTGTACAGGTGTACTGTTGAGGGCAACCTTTACTACTACAGGTGTACTGTTGAGGGAGGTCACCTGACTACTACAGGTGTACTGTTGAGGGAGGTCACCTCAAACTACTACAGGTGTACTGTTGAGGGAGGTCACCTGACTACTACAGGTGTACTGTTGAGGGAGCAACCTGACTACTACAGGTGTACTGTTGAGGGAGCAACCTGACTACTACAGGTGTACTGTTGAGGGAGCAACCAGGTGTACAAACTACTACAGGTGTACTGTTGAGGGAGGTCACCTGACTACTACAGGTGTACTGTTGAGGAGGTCACCTGACTACTACAGGTGTACTGTTGAGGGAGGTCACCTGACTACTACAGGTGTACTGTTGAGGGAGCAACACCTGACTACTACAGGTGTACTGTTGAGGGAGGTCACCTGACTACTACAGGTGTACTGTTGAGGGAGGTCACCTGACTACTACAGGTGTACTGTTGAGGGAGCAACCTCAAACTACTACAGGTGTACTGTTGAGGGAAAGTCATCAAACTACTACAGGTGTACTGTTGAGGGAGGTCACCTGACTACTACAGGTGTACTGTTGAGGAGCAACCTGACTACTACAGGTGTACTGTTGAGGGAAAGATCAAACTACTACAGGTGTCCTGTTGAGGGAGGTCACCTGACTACTACAGTGTACTGTTGAGGAATCACCTCAAACTACTACAGGTGTCCTGTTGAGGGAGTCAACCTGACTACTACAGGTGTACTGTTGAGGGCAACCTGACTACTACAGGTGTACTGTTGAGGGAGTCACCTGACTACTACAGGTGTACTGTTGAGGGGAAGTCACCTGACTACTACAGGTGTACTGTTGAGGGAGTCAAACCTGACTACTACAGGTGTACTGAGGGAAAGTCACCTGACTACTACAGGTGTACTGTTGAGGGAGCAACCTGACTACTACAGTACTGTTGAGGGAAACTGACTACAGGTGTACAGGTGACTACTGTTGAGGGAAAGTACTACAGGTGTACAAACCTGACTACTACAGGTGTACTGTTGAGGGGAGCAACCTGACTACTGCAGGTGTACTGTTGAGGAGGCAACCAGGTGTACTACTGCACTACTACAGGTGTACTGTTGAGGGAGCACCCTGACTACTACAGGTGTCTGTTGAGGGAAACCTGACTACTACAGGTGTACTGTTGAGGGAGCAACCTGACTACTACAGGTGACTGTTGAGGAGGTCACCTGACTACTACAGGTGTACTGTTGAGGAAAGTCTCAGTCTGACTACTACAGGTGTACTGTTGAGGAGAACCTGACTACTACAGGTGTATTGTTGAGGGAGGTCACCTGACTACTACAGGTGTACTGTTGAGGGAGATCACCTGACTACTACAGGTGTACTGTTGAGGGAACAACCTGACTACTACAGGTGTACTGTTGAGGAGCAAACTACTACAGGTGTACTGTTGAGGTGGGGGCAACCTGACTACTACAGGTGTCTGTTGAGGGGAACCTGACTACTACAGGTGTACTGTTGAGGGAACCTGACTACTACAGGTGTATTGTTGAGGGAGGTCACCTGACTACTACAGGTGTATTGTTGAGGGAGGTCACCTGACTACTACAGGTGTACTGTTGAGGAGATCAACTACTACAGGTGTACTGTTGAGGGAGCAACCTGACTACTACAGGGTGTACTGTTGAGGGAGCAACCTGACTACTAGCAGGTGTACTGTTGAGGGAGCAACCTGACTACTACAGGTGTCTGTTGAGGGAGGTCACCTGACTACTACAGGTGTACTGTTGAGGGAGGTCACCAAACTACTACAGGTGTACTGTTGAGGGAGGCAACTACAGGTGTACTCTACAGGTGTACTGTTGAGGTCAACCTGACTACTACAGGTGTACTGTTGAGGGAGTCAACCTGACTACTACAGGTGTACTGTTGAGGGAGGAGCAACCTGACTACTACAGGTGTACTGTTGAGGGAATCAACCTGACTACTGCAGGTGTACTGTTGAGGGAAAGTCAACCAAACTACTACAGGTGTACTGTTGAGGAGCAACCTGACTACTACAGGTGTCTGTTGAGGGAGGTCACCTGACTACTACAGGTGTCCTGTTGAGGGAGATCAATCAAACTACTACAGGTGTACTGTTGAGGAGCATGCCAACCAGGTGTACTGTTGAGGAGATCACCTACTCAAGGTGTATTGTTGAGCTGGAGGTCAACCTGACTACTACAGGTGTATTGTTGAGGGAGATCACCTGACTACTACAGGTGTATTGTTGAGGGAGAACCTGACTACTACAGGTGTATTGTTGAGGGAGGTCACCTGACTACTACAGGTGTACTGTTGAGGGAGATCACCTGACTACTACAGGTGTCCTGTTGAGGGAGCAACCACTACTACAGGTGTACTGTTGAGGGAGCAACCTGACTACTACAGGTGTACTGTTGAGGGAGCAACCTGACTACTACAGGTGTACTGTTGAGGGAGGTCACCTGACTACTACAGGTGTACTGTTGAGGAAAGTCTCAGGTGTACTGTTGAGGGAGCAACCTGACTACTACAGGTGTACTGTTGAGGGGAGCAACCTGACTACTACAGGTGTACTGTTGAGGGTCAACCTGACTACTACAGGTGTACTGTTGAGGTCAAACAGGTGTACTGTTGAGGGAGGTCACCTGACTACTACAGGTGTACTGTTGAGGAGCAAACTACTACAGGTGTACTGTTGAGGGAGCAACCTGACTACTACAGGTGTACTGTTGAGGGAGCAAACTACTACAGGTGTACTGTTGAGGGGAACTACTACAGGTGTATTGTTGAGGGAGTCTACAGGTGTATTGTTGAGGGAGTCACCTGACTACTACAGGTGTACTGTTGAGGGAACCTGACTACTACAGGTGTACTTGAGGGAGATCACCTGACTACTACAGGTGTACTGTTGAGGGATCACCTGACTACTACAGGTGTACTGTTGAGGGAGCAACCTGACTACTACAGGTGTGTACTGTTCAAACTACTACAGGTGTACTGTTGAGGGAAGTCACCTGACTACTACAGGTGTACTGTTGAGGGAAAGTCACCAAACTACTACAGGTGTACTGTTGAGGGAGGTCAACCAGGTGTACTTTGAGGGAGCAACTACTACAGGTGTACTGTTGAGGGAGGTCACCTGACTACTATAGGTGTATTGTTGAGGGAGGTCACCTGACTACTATAGGTGTATTGTTGAGGAGGTCACCTGACTACTACAGGTGTACTGTTGAGGGAAAGTCACCTGACAGTCTGCATGTTATCTTCATCCTCCACCAACCTTTGTCCCAGGTGCTTGCGCAATAGCTGAATACGCAGACACACCCTCGTCACTCCTCCTTCTCTCTCTGTGTGTCTCTCAATCTCGCTCTACTTCCTCTTCTTGTGTCCTCTCCAGTCCTGCGCTGCACTGCTTGTTCGTGTAGACTGCCCAGAGTCCGCGAATACAACCCTGCTACAACCAACACACATCATCTTATCGTTCCTGTCCACTGGAGGAAGGAGAGGTAGGAGGAGAGAGACTGGTTTTGGTTGACATTCCTTGTTTCTTAGTTGCATTTGGGGTTTCCATGGTTTTCCGTGGTCTTTCCTGTTTGAGTGTGTGTCTGTGTCTGTATCTGTGTCTGTGTGTGTATCTGTGTCTGTATCTGTGTCTGTGTGTGTATCACTTTGTGTATCTGTGTCTGTGTGTGTGTATCTGTGTCTGTGTCTGTATCTGTGTCTGTGTGTATCTGTGTCCTGTTTGATCTGTGTCTGTGTCTGTATCTGTAAAGTCTGTGTGTGTATCTGTGTCTGTGTGTGTTTGATCTCTATGCTAATTAAGTGATAAGAAAGCACTCTCAGTTCAGTTCCTTGTCAGATACTGGGACCGAAGGCATTGCAGAAAGGTCTTGTAATGCCACGTATCAAGGGCATCAAGAATGTAGGAGTGACAGTATGAGAGGCATGAGCAGGACATTAAGGGGTCTGCAATGGAACCAGTCTAATGTTGTTGTGCATATAGGATCAATCAGAAAGTCCTTCTGGTCTTCTGAGTGTCTCTCACCAAGTGGAAAGAAGATACAAATCTCTACCTATACAAAACATATATATACTGTAGGGTTGACTGTATCTGAATGCAATGGTTTTTCCCACTATGTCAACACAGCTAGCAGGCAACAGCAACCATGTAAAGATGAAATGTAGCCATTTTGTGTTTACAAAGTATGTGCCAACACTGACGACCAACGTCCACAGTTAGTTTCCTTGCTCAACTCAAAGTTGCTCAACTCAACAAAAGTCAATATTTCAACTTAATATTTACCTAATTTACCTAAACGGGCAAAACAATTCAGACATTCAACCAGTTTCTGAAATACACTTGGGGTTGAGTTGCTTGGGGGCAACTTTGCCTCCTAGAGTATAGCCTCGGCCTACAATCTAACTTTATCTAACCCAATCTTTCTCACTTTTAACCCTCCTTCCTGGTTTTACTACAGTAGAGTTCCAACCAATCCCTGACAAGAAGAAGACATTCCGTTCCCAGCCACATTCCAGAACCCTGTGGACCCCTTGTTGAAGCATGTCTCTGTACAGCTTTGGGTTGGAGCCTCTGTCCTGTCATGCCTGGAATAAGGACAGGACACGTAAGTAGTCCTGCAGTAATACTTAAACCAGTCTGCCCGCATTTCAACACACACACACACGCAGGCACGCACGCACGCACACCTCTCTTTCTCCCGGTCTATTCCTCCATTAGCTGGCCTGCTGGCTCCTCGGAAGCGTCCCAATTCCCTATACAGTGCACTACCTTTTGACCAGGGCCCATAGGGTTCTAGTCATACGTAGTGCACTATGTAGCGTAATAGGGAGCCCGTTGAGACGCAAACCCCTCGTGTTGTTTGCTGTCTGCAGATGCACTTCCTCTTCCTCCTCTAATTGCTGTCCATTAAAAATGTCTGAAGATCTGGGGAATGTGATTATCAACAGAGGAAATGTTAGCAGAGATGTAGGAGCTCCATACTGTAGTGTGGGCCCAAATGGTACCCTATTCCCTATATAGTGCACTACTTTGTACCAGGACCCAAAGAGCATTATGTAGGGAATAGGGTGCCATTTGGGACACATCTGACTTCACTCTTCTTCTTCGTCTCCTTTACTGCGTCTAACTCTACCCTTTTAGTATTCTGTTAAAGTACAAAGATGGAACATGAACATTGTGATTTATCTACAGTATCTCTACATTAAACAAGTTATCTTTGACGTAGAGAAAAATTTGTAGGTAAACATGCTAATCTGGTCCCAAGCCGGATCTCCCTCTCTCCAACGTCTATGCAGTAACAATAGAGCCTGAGGACAAGGTTAACAAAATGCCATTGCTACACAGTAAATTGGCCAGTGTTACCTAATCAAATCAAATCAAATTTATTATATAGCCCTTCGTACATCAGCTGATATCTCAAAGTGCTGTACAGAAACCCAGCCTAAAACCCCAAACAGCAAGCAATGCAGGTGTAGAAGCACGGTGGCTAGGAAAAATTCCCTAGAAAGGCCAAAACCTTGGAAGAAACCTAGAGAGGAACCAGGCTATGTGGGGTGGCCAGTCCTCTTCTGGCTGTGCCGGGTGGAGATTATAACAGAACATGGTAAAGATGTTCAAATGTTCATAAATGACCAGCATGGTCCAATAATAATAAGGCAGAACAGTTGAAACTGGAGCAGCAGCACGGCCAAGTGGACTGGGGACAGCAAGGAGTCATCATGTCAGTTAGTCCTGAGGCATGGTCCTAGGGCTCAGGTCCTCCGAGAGAGAGAAAGAAAGAGAGAAAGAGAGAATTAGAGAGAGCACACTTAAATTCACACAGGACACCGAATAGGACAGGAGAGGTACTCCAGATATAACAAACTGACCCTAGCCGTGATAGAGGACCCAAAAGCGACTTAACAGAAACAGAGTTTATTCAAGTCCAAACAGGGAATAACAGAAATCCTCTAGTCTGTAGAGGGGAATAACAGAGAAGCGGCCACAGACTGCAGGTCGCCGGGTAGGCGCAGGCCGTAGTTGACAGAGACACCTGCTCACACGCAGCATCTGATGAAGGCAAAAACACGACAGGACAGGGCGAAACACAATCACAGCAAAAACACGACAGGACAGGGCGATACGCAATCACAGCATGGTGAATACTAAACAAGGAACCGACGGGACAGGAACGGAACACAAAGGAATAAATAGGGACTCTAATCAGGGGAAAGGATCGGGAACAGGTGTGGGAAGACTAAATGATGATTAGGGGAATAGGAACAGCTGGGAGCAGGAACGGAACGATAGAGAGAAGAGAGAGCGAGAGAGTGAGAGGGGAGGGGGAGAGAGAGGGATAGAAAGAGGGAAAGAACCCAATAAGACCAGCAGAGGGAAACGAACAGAATGGGGAGCACAGGGACAAGACATGATAATAAATGACAAACATGACAGTACCCCCCACTCACCGGCGCCTCCTGGCGCACTCGAGGAGGAATCCTGGCGGCAACGGAGGAAATCATCGATGAGTGAACGGTCCAGCACGTCCCGAGACGGAACCCAACTCCTCTCCTCAGGACCGTAACCCTCCCAATCCACTAAGTATTGGTGACCCCGTCCCGAGAACGCATGTCCATGATCTTATGTACCTTGTAAATAGGTGCGCTCTCGACAAGGACGGGAGGGGGAGGAAGACGAACGGGGTGCGAAGAAAGGGCTTAACACAGGAGACATGGAAGACAGGATGGACGCGACGAAGATGTCGCGGAAGAAGCAGTCGCACAGCGACAGGATTGACGACCTGGGAGACACGGAACGGACCAATGAACCGCGGAGTCAACTTACGAGAAGCTGTCGTAAGAGGAAGGTTGCGAGTGGAAAGCCACACTCTCTGGCCGCAACAATACCTTGGACTCTTAATCCTGCGTTTATTGGCGGCTCTCACAGTCTTCCCCGCAGACAAAGGCAGACCGGTAGTGAAGCCTAAGGCGATGTGAGACCATGGTCGAGAAGGAATGGGAGCGGTCTGAGACGACCGGCAGGAGGAGAGTTACCCGACTTAGTCTGCGCGCAGTCCGAACAAGCAGCCACGAAACGGCGCGTGTCACGCTCCTGAGTCGGCCACCAAAAGCGCTGGCGAATAGACGCAAGAGTGCCTCGAACACCGGGATGACCAGCTAACTTGGCAGAGTGAGCCCACTGAAGAACAGCCAGACGAGTGGAAACAGGAACGAAAAGGAGGTTACTAGGACAAGCGCGCGGCGACGCAGTGTGCGTGAGTGCTTGCTTAACCTGTCTTTCAATTCCCCAGACTGTTAACCCGACAACACGCCCATAAGGAAGAATCCCTCGGGATCAGTAGAAGCCACAGAAGAACTAAACAGACGGGATAAGGCATCAGGCTTGGTGTTCTTGCTACCCGGACGGTAAGAAATCACAAACTCGAAACGAGCGAAAAACAACGCCCAACGAGCTTGACGGGCATTAAGTCGTTTGGCAGAACGGATGTACTCAAGGTTCTTATGGTCTGTCCAAACGACAAAGGAACGGTCGCCCCCTCCAACCACTGTCGCCATTCGCCTAGGGCTAAGCGGATGGCGAGCAGTTCACGGTTACCCACATCATAGTTGCGCTCAGATGGCGACAGGCGATGAGAAAAATAAGCGCAAGGATGAACCTTATCGTCAGACTGGAAGCGCTGGGATAGAATGGCTCCCACGCCTACCTCTGAAGCGTCAACCTCGACAATGAATTGTCTAGTGACGTCAGGAGTAACGAGGATAGGAGCGGACGTAAAACGTTCTTTTAGAAGATCAAAAGCTCCTGGGCGGAACCGGACCACTTAAAACACGTCTTGACAGAAGTAAGAGCTGTGAGAGGAGCAGCAACTTGACCGAAATTACGAATGAAACGCCGATAGAAATTAGCGAAACCTAAAAAGCGCTGCAACTCGACACGTGACCTTGGAGCGGGCCAATCACTGACAGCTTGGACCTTAGCGGAATCCATCTGAATGCCTTCAGCGGAAATAACGGAACCGAGAAAAGTAACGGAGGAGACATGAAAAAGAGCACTTCTCAGCCTTTACGTAGAGACAATTCTCTAAAGGCGCTGTAGAACACGTCGAACGTGCTGAACATGAATCTCGAGTGACGGAGAAAAAATCAGGATATCGTCAAGATAGACAAAAACAAAGATGTTCAGCATGTCTCTCAGAACATCATTAACTAATGCCTGAAAAACAGCTGGCGCATTGGCGAGACCGAACGGCAGAACCCGGTACTCAAAATGCCCTAACGGAGTGTTAAACGCCGTTTTCCACTCGTCCCCCTCTCTGATGCGCACGAGATGGTAAGCGTTACGAAGGTCCAACTTAGTAAAGCACCTGGCTCCCTGCAGAATCTCGAAGGCTGATGACATAAGGGAAGCGGATAACGATTCTTAACCGTTATGTCATTCAGCCCTCGATAATCACGCAGGGCGCAGAGTACCGTCCTTCTTCTTAACAAAAAAGAACCCCGCCCCGGCCGGAGAGAAGAAGGCACTATGGTACCGGCGTCAAGAGACACAGACAAATAATCCTCGAGAGCCTTACGTTCGGGAGCCGACAGAGAGTATAGTCTACCTCGAGGAGGAGTGGTCCCCGGAAGGAGATCAATACTACAATCATACGACCGGTGAGGAGGAAGGGAGTTGGCTCGGGACCGACTGAAGACCGTGCGCAGATCATGATATTCCTCCGGCACTCCTGTCAAATCGCCAGGTTCCTCCTGAGAAGTAGGGACAGAAGAAACGGGAGGGATGGCAGACATTAAACACTTCACATGACAAGAAACGTTCCAGGATAGGATAGAATTACTAGACCAATTAATAGAAGGATTATGACATACTAGCCAGGGATGACCCAAAACAACAGGTGTAAACGGTGAACGGAAAATCAAAAAGAAATAGTCTCACTGTGGTTACCAGATACTGTGAGTTAAAGGTAGTGTCTCAAATTTGATACTGGGAAGATGACTACCATCTAAGGCAAACATGGGCGTAGGCTTGTCTAACGGTCTGAAAGGAATGTTATGTTTCCGAACCCATGCTTCGTCCATGAAACAACCCTCAGCCCCAGAGTCAATCAAGGCACTGCATGTAGCACCCGAACCGGTCCAGCGTAGATGGACCGACATAGTAGTACAAGATCTAGATGAAGAGACCTGAGTAGTAGCGCTCACCAGTAGCCCTCCGCTTACTGATGGGCTCTGGCCTCTTACTGGACATGAATTAACAAAATGTCCAGCAACTCCGCAATAGAGGCACAGGCGGTTGGTGATCCTCCGTTCCCTCTCCTTAGTCGAGATGCGAATCCTCCCAGCTGCATGGGCTCAGTCTCAAAGCCAGAGGAGGGAGATGGTTGCGATGCGGAGCAGGAAACACCGTTGATGCGAGCTCTCTTCCACGAGCCCGGTGACGAAGATCTACCCGTCGTTCTATGCGGATGGCGAGCAATCAAAGTCCACATCTGAAGGAACCTCCCGGGAGAGAATCTCATCCTTAACCACTGCGTGGAGTCCCTCCAGAAAACGAGGCGAGCAGCGCCGGCTCGTTCCACTCACTAGAGGCAGCAAGAGTGCGAAACTCAATAGAATAATCCGTTATGGACCGTTCACCTTGGCATAAGGAAGCCAGGGCCCTAGAAGCCTCCCTACCAAAAACTGAACGGTCAAAAACCCGAATCATCTCCTCTTTAAAGTTCTGGAACTTGTTAGAGCAATCAGCCCTTGCCTCCCAGATAGCTGTGCCCCATTCTCGAGCCCGGCCAGTAAGGAGTGAAATGACGTAAGCAACCCGAGCTCTCTCTCTAGAGTATGTGTTGGGTTGGAGAGAGAACACAATCTCACACTGCGTGAGAAAGGAGCGGCACTCAGTGGGCTGCCCGGAGTAGCAAGGTGGGTTATTAACCCTAGGTTCTGGAGGCTCGGCAGGCCAGGAAGTAACAGGTGGCACGAGACGTAGACTCTGGAACTGTCCAGAGAGGTCGGAAATTCCTGCTCGTGTCTGCCGAGCATGGCTCCTTGGATCTTGACGGCAGTGTAACGAGCGTCTGAAGTCGCTGGGTCCATTCCTTGGTCGGTTCCTTCTGTCATGCAGGTGATAGAGGACCCAAAAGCGACTTAACAGAAACAGAGTTTATTCAAGTCCAAACAGGGAATAACAGAAATCCTCTAGTCTGTAGAGGGGAATAACTGGAGAAGCGGCCACAGACTGCAGGTCGCCGGGTAGGCGCAGGCCGTAGTTGACAGAGACACCTGCTCTGCGCAGCATCTGATGAAGGCAAAAAACACGACAGGACAGGGCGATACACAATCACAGCAAAAACCACGACAGGGGCGAAACGCAATCACAGCATGGTGAATACTAAACAAGGAACCGACGGGACAGGAACGGAACACAAAGGAATAAATAGGGACTCTAATCAGGGGAAAGGATCGGGGAACAGGTGTGGGAAGACTAAATGATGATTAGGGGAATAGGAACAGCTGGGAGCAGGAACGGACGATAGAGAGAGAGAGCGAGAGTGAGAGGGGAGGGGAGAGAGAGGGATAGAAAGAGGAAAGAACCCAATAAGACCAGCAGAGAAACGAACAGAATGGGG